>NW_027656445.1:22500-57500 GCF_964235325.1 Thermobia domestica
TTAAGCGTGCACGCACTGGCTTAATTGACGGCAACTGCGCCCTCCATCACCGCCACAATTTACCGTATGCTTTCTTATGTTGACTTTCATTAGTTTACTGTTATGTGCTGATTTCTTAATTTGGTTGTTTTCGCTCACAGTTGTGTACTTTCCTGATGAGGTATAAATATATATATCTTCTCTTGAGAGTGCAAAAGTGTCTTATGTGGAATGTTCCATATGCTCATAATTGCCCACTTTTTTTTTCCATTTGCTCATAATTGCCGACTTTACCTTTTCCCACTCGCTCACACTTGCCGATCTTTATTTTTTTTACACATACATAAAAGTGTTAGCAAGGGCAACATGGGTGTCATGATATGCAGGGGCTCCTCTGTATGACGGCAACTAAAGCATCCATCACCGACAAGGTTTACCTTCTCGCTCCCGTTAAACTTAAGCGTGGACGGACTAGTTTACATGACGGTAACTGCGCCCTCCATCACCGCCACAATTTACCGTATGCTTCCTTTTGTTGAATTTCAATAGTTTACAGTTATGTGGTGATTTCTTTTTCTTAATTTGGTTGTTTACGCTCACACTTGTGTACTTTTCAGATGAGGTATATATATATATATATATATATGTTCTTTTCAGAGCGCGACAAGTGTCTCATGTGGAATGTTCCATATGCTCATAATTGCCGACTTTTTTTTTCATTTGCTCATAATTGCCGACTTCACCTTTTCCCACTCGCTCACACTTGCCGATCTTTACTTCTTTTCACATACTTAAAAGTGTTAGTAAGGGGAACATGGGTCTCATGATAAGCACGGGCTCCTCTATATGACGGCAACTAAGCCATCCATCACCGACATGGTTTACCTTCTCGCTCCCGTTAAACTTAAGCGTGCACGCACTGGTTTAATTGACGGCAACTGCGCCCTCCATCACCGCCACAATTTACCGTATGCTTTCTTTTGTTGAATTTCATTAGTTTACACTTATGTGCTGATTTCTTAATTTGGTTGTTTTCGCTCACAGTTGTGTATTTTCCTGATGAGGTATATAGTGTCTTATGTGGAATGTTCCATATGCTCATAATTGCCGACTTTTTTGTTTTGCTCATAATTGCCGACTTTACCTTTTCCCACTCGCTCACACTTGCCGATCTTTATTTTTTTTTTACACATACATAAAAGTGTTAGCAAGGGGAACATGGGTCTCATGATAAGCAGGGGCTCCTCTGTATGACGGCAACTAAAGCATCCATCACCGACAAAGTTTACCTTCTCGCTCCCGTTAAACTTAAGCGTGGACGGATTAGTTTACATGACGGTAACTGCGCCCTCCATCACCGCCATAATTTACCGTATGCTTTCTTTTCTTGATCTTCATTTGCTTTCAGTTATGTGCTGTTCTCTTTTTTTTTTTTTTTTTTAATTTCCTTACTTTCGCTCACAGTTGTTGTGTAATTTCCAGACGATGTATATATATCCTCTTGAGAGTACAACAAGTGTCTTATCACACTTTTATGTTCTTTTTATTTATTTAATTCTCCCATTTGGAATATTCCATATGCTCATAATTGCTGTTTTTTTTTTTTTTTTCATTTGCTCATAATTGCCGACTTTACGTTTTCGCACTCGCTCGCACTTGCTGATCTTGACTTGTTTTCACATACATGAAAGTGTTAGCAAGTGGAACATGGGTCTCACGATAGACAGGGGTTTCTCTATATGACGGCAACTAAGCCATCCATCACCGACATGGTTTACCTTCTCGCTCCCGTTAAACTTAAGCGTGGACGGACTTGTTTACATGACGGTAACTGCGCCCTCCATCACCGCCACAATTTACTGTATGCTTTATTTTGTTGAACTTCATTAGGTTACACTTATGTGGTGATTTCGTTTTAAATTTGGTTGTTTTAGATCACAGTTGTGTGCTTTCTATCGACTCAAATTTCCAGACGATGTGTGTATCTTCTCGTGAGAGTACAACAAAGGTCTTATTTTCTTTTTAATTTTTACCACATATTTTTAAGTATGATAATGGTTTATTTATTTATTTATTTATTTATTTATTTTTGAACTTCACAGCCCTGTATTTCCATTTGGAATTTTTACCTACCTCGTCATTCATTTGCTGTGTTCTTCCCTTAGAAGTATTTAATTTTTATTAAATTATTTATTTATTTAATTTCGTTGAGAAAAATTCGTGTTCACAGAAAGAAATTATTCTTTCACTACCGAGGTGGCACACGCCAACACCGCGTTTTATCGGATTTCTGCCGTTCCTTCCCATATACTTTGCTGTTGCTATAGTGTGCACGAAGTCCCTTGAAATTTTAACCTATCTGCCACGATTATGCACCGGAGCAAAGAGATGCAATAAACCTATCTTTTCTTTCGGGGGGGGGGGGAGTTGGGTTTGTGAGAAAAACCATGGATGAATTTTTATATATATTCCGTGTCACTGCGGTTAAATATATATTCTTTACATATTTCTTTACTTTGCCATGCTTTTCCTTACTTTTCAGTGCTTTGCCATGGTTTGGGTTGAAATTTCACTTTTGTAGTTAGAACAGTTTTGTTAAAAACGTGATTTGCAATAACAACAATTTCAAACATTAGCAAAAAGTAAAAATATTGGAATTTGCATTATTTCTGTATCAGCCACCTCGTGGCTAAGCCGTTAATATATGCGCTTCTGGCGTTAGGGATCCAAGTTTTATTCCGGCAAACAGCCTGGGTCGTTCGCCTCCCGTATTAAGCCAAATTTCAACTTTCTTGCACATATTTATTACTATTATTAGTATTATTATTAAAAATGAAATTAAATGAAATCTTCAAGATTTACGTCCCACAATTATGCTGCGATCAAGGTACACCTCATGTAGAAATTGCACTATTCTGGTTTGAATAGTTTCGTTAAAATAGTGGGAGAACGTAATTTACAAAAAAAAAAAAAAAAAAAAAAAAAACATGACCACAAGTGTGAGCGAAATGTAAAAGTTTTCCAATTTACTTTCTTACTCTGTTATTGCTCACCCATTAGCACAGAATAGTATCTGGTTAAGTGACATTTATGTTGCTTTACTTCTTACCGCATTTTTTAAACCTTATAAATTGTGACGGCAAGTGTGAGCATTTTGACGGCACGTGTGAGCATTTTGACGGCAACTGTGAGCATGTTGACGGCAACTATGAGCCTTATCTGCGCAAATATGAGAGTACTAATATTATACATATTTCAATGCACAGTGTTTAGGTACAGGTAGGCTGGGAATGTCACTAATCTATCTTTCGTCAAGATAGTGGAAAAACAGAATCTGGGATGACCGTCATTCCGAATGTGAAGGAATAAACAACAGTGTTGTTGTTTGCTCTCTCCCTACATCATTGTTCATTAATTGAAGCTGGAATGGATATTAGTGATTTCTTTTCATTATTTCTATGTTTATCCCCCCCCCCACACACACACACACTGCTCTAACGATTGTCTTATTTTTACGGTGCATGCCCACACATCTTCATTTCCAATAAACCTCGTTTTAGCCGGAAAATTTTCAACCCTCCGCTACATTTTGAACTGTAATAACTTTTTTAATTATTTATTATTATTATTATTATTATTATTTTTATCATTTTTGTAAATGTGAATATAAAAATTCCTAATAACCTACTTCGATATACTGTGTTTGCATATATTCCGTTTAGAAATATTACTATTCTAGTTTTATTGGTTTTTCTATTCGTAGTGGGAAGAAAATGATTTCAATTTCTCATCTATCCTTGCAGGTAGCGTTCAAAGCCCTTGACGGCCAGTGTGGTCTGTGCTTGCAGTAATATTTTCAACCTTCTGCACCAATTTGAAGTATATTTTCCTTCATAAAATTGGAGTTACTACAATTCTTTATATCAATTCCCGTGCACAGTATTTTCATACACTTTCTGTGCAAATTGCACTATTCTGGTTTGAATAATTTCCCAAAAATAGTGTAGAAACGTAATTTCAAACAAGCTTGACCACAAGGGTGAGCGAAATGTAATGGTATTCCAATTTACATTCTCACTCTCTTATAGTTCACCCATTGACGCAGAATAGTATATAGTTAAATAAATTTTATATTGTTTTCCTTTTTATCAATATTTTTCCTCGTCTCACCTTCCACCACAGTATCCACACATCTTTGCGGCAATCGAAACCTGTCTTCGCCGACAAAATTTTAACCCTCCGGTAAAAGAGAAACTGAATTTTCTCTGTTAGTAATTTGTATATACAAACTGTTTGTACGTTGTCGCATGTACTGTGTTTAAGTACGTCTTGTGTAGAACTTTCACTATTCTAGCTTCTACGGTCTCTTTACAATTGAGAAAGAACATGATTTTGTGTTCTCCTCTACACCTGCCGGCTGCGTTCGCAGTTTTCGACGGTCAGTGTGGCCTCTGTTTGCCGTCAAATGTTCAACCTTCTGTAACATTTTAAAGTTTTATATATATATGGCGATACAACAATTCTTTTTATGAACTTCCCTGTAAAGTATGTAGGTTCACGTCTTGCAGAAATTAAATTAATCGGGTACGAATAGTTTTCTTGCAATAGTACAAAAACTTAATTTGGAATAAAAATGACCACAAGTGTGAGCAAAATGTAAAATTCTTCTTATTTACTTTCTTACTCTATTATAGGTCGCCCATTGAAAGAGTAAACTATATGGTGAAATAAAATTTATGTTGTTTTTCTTTTTATCACTATTTTTCTTCTTTTCATTTTCCCTCACAATGTCCGCACATCTTGGCGGACAGCAAAGCCTGTCTTCGCGGACAAAATTTGCGGTGCTGCTTACAAAATGCCTACGTTTGAAAAGATATATCATGTCTCAATTGTACCTGTGAATTAACAACGATATGTTATTCGGTTCATCGACATTCACATTCCAACATATCTGTCATCAGTCACTTAGCTCATCCCTTAAGTACACGCATAAAAGAGGTCCTAATTTTCATGCTCGTTCACACGAATATTCAGTTTATTTCATATTACGGAATTCCATTGAACGCTCCTTTGTAAAAAAAAAAAAAAAAAAAAAAAAAACCTCCAGGTTTTGATTCCGCTGACAGCGTTCAATTTCAACTTTAGGCTGGATTTTGAGCTCTCATGGCGATAAGCGGTTAAAGTTTTCCATGGGAGATACGTGTTCAACTTTGGGCATATTGACGGCAACCATGAACCATTATGTTGCCACCTATGAGACTTAAGTCCGCAATTATGAACGAAAAGTCGGCAACTATGAGCGTTTTGACGGCAACTGTGAGCCCTGGGTCGGCAATTATGAACAAAAGTCGGCAACTATGAGCATCATGAAAGCGAGTGTGAGCACTTTGGAAGCACCTGTGAACATTCTGAAGTCAACTGTGAGTATTTTGAAGATAAGCATGAAAAATTATGTTTTCAATTGTGAGCCCTATATTCGCAAATATGAACGAAAAGTCGGCAACTATGAGCGTTTTGACGGCAACTGTGAGCCCTGGGTCGGCAATTATGAACAAAAGTCGGCAACTATGAGCATCGTGAAAGCGAGTGTGAGCACTTTGGAAGCACCTGTGAACATTCTGAAGCCAAATGCGAGTATTTTGAAGATAAACATGAAAAATTATGTTTTCAATTGTGAGCCCTATATTCGCAAATATGAACGAAAAGTCGGCAACTATGAGCATCATGAAAGCGAGTGTGAGCACTTTGGAAGCACCTGTGAACATTCTGAAGTCAACTATGAGTATTTTGAAGATAAGCATGAAAAATTATGTTTTCAATTGTGAGCCCTATATTCGCAAATATGAACGAAAAGTCGGCAACTATGAGCGTTTTGACGGCAACTGTGAGCCATAGGTCGGCAATTATGAACAAATAGTCGGCAACTATGAGCACTTTATTGGTAAATGTGAGCATGCTGACGGCTTGAGTGAGGAAACTGACGGCAACTGTGAGCCTTTTGACAGCAACCATGAAACATTTAACTTACACTATCAACTGTATATTTCATATTATGAATGAAAGGTCGACAACTATGAGCCTTGTGAGAGCGAGTGTTAGCAATTTCAGGGTTAGTGTGAAAATTGTCAAGGCAACGGAGAGTATTTGGAAGGTAAACATAAACTACAATGTCGGCAACTTTGACCCCAATGTCCGCAATTATGAACGAAAAGTCGGCAACTATGAGCGTTTTGACGGCAAGTGTGAGCACCCTGAAAGTACGTGTGAACATTCTGAAGCCAACTGCTAGTATTTTCAAGATAAACATGAAAAATTATGTATTCAATTGTGAGCTCTATATCCGCAATTATGAACGAAAAGTCGACAACTATGAGCGTTTTGATGGCAACTGTGAGCCTTGGGTCGGCAATTATGAACAAAAAGTCGGCAACTATGAGCATCATGAAAGCGAGTGTGAGCACTTTGGAAGCACGTGTGAACATTGTGAAGCCAACTGCGAGTATTTTGAAGATAAGCATGAAAAATTATGTTTTCAACTATGAGCCCTATATCCGCAAATATGAACGAAAAGTCGGCAACTATGATCGTTTTGACGGCAAGTGTGAGGATTTTGACGGCTAGTGTGAACCTTCTCATGGTAACTGTGAGCTCTATGTCCGCAATTATGAACGAATTGTGGGCAACTATGAGCATTTTGACGGCTTGTGTGAGGATCCTCATGGCAACTTTGAGCATTTTGATCCGATGATTCCTTCCACCTACTTCGATAAAAAAAAAAAAAATGTTTTCGTACATTCTCGGTAGAGATTTCTCTTCTCTAGTTTCACTAGTTTTCTTTCTGTTGAGAAGAAGAAAAAAGAAAAGAAAAAGAAAGAAAATGGAAAGAAAGAAAAAATGAAAGAAAAGAAAAAAAAAGATATCAAATTATGTACTCTCACGGGCGGTGTTCACGTTAAGCGTGGGCTCTGTTTGCCGTCAAATTTTCAAATTTCTACAACAATTTAGAGTATCTTTTCTTGTAGAAAAGTGCAGATACAATAATTCCTTACACGTACTCGAACGCATAATATCCAGGTACACTTGTTGTAGAAATTGCACTTCTCAGTTTTGAATAGTTTCCTTATAGTAGTGCAAAAGCTTAGTTTCGAATAAAAATGACCTCAAGTGTGAGCGAAATATAAATTTACTCTAATTTACTTTCATGCTCTATTATTGTTCACCCATTGAAAGAGTAAAGTATATGATTAAATAAAATTTATGTTATTATTATTATTTTTTTTCGCTTATCACTATTTTTCTTCTTTCCACTTTTCCGCACAATGTCAACACATCTTCGTGCACAGCTACACCTCTCTTAGTCGAAAACTTTTCAAACCTTCGGTAAAAGACAAACAAAAGTTTAGTTTGGTTAGCTTGTGGCTTCGCCCACAAAGCCCCTCCTTTTGAAGGTATTTCGCCCTTGCACCTCTTATTCTCACAATTCTAGGGAATTTCAAGTTTACTTTACTATTTCAACTAATTAAAAGATAAGATTTTGGATCCCAAGAAAACGCCTATTTAAATAGCGTGGGGATTTCTTCATCCTCCTTTAGACCCCTTAAACATTAAAAATATTCACTTTTGGCAATTTTGCTGTAGCTTAGTCTGGAAAGCCTACAATTATGCTAAATTTCATCATTGCAATCCTACCACAATTAACCGAACATTTTGGCGTGCAGAAGACGTCCCATATAAATGACATGAGAAAGACTTTTCAATTCCCCATAAAACCACTCTAAAGTTGAAAATTTTTACTTTGTACTGATTTACTTAGGTAACGCTAATGAAAACGTACAAGAATACCGAATTTCTCGTTTGTGTTCCAATTACAAGTAACTAAACTTTGAGATTACAAGTCTAAATAAAGGCCCATTTAAATAACATGGGGAATTTCTTCATTTCCTCTTTAGACCTCTTAAAAGTTAAAAATATTCACTTTTGACAATTTTCCTGTTGGTTAGTCCCGACAATCTACAATCATGTCGAAATTAGTTATTGTAGCCCTACAGGAAGTGCCCAATAATTTTGGGATGTCAAAGGTGTTTCATAGAAATAACATGGGAAATTTTTTGAGTTCCGCATAAAACCACGCTAAACTTGGAAATATATATCCAACTAGGTAAGACTTACGAAAACGTACAAGTATACGGAATTTCAAAGTTTTATTAAAAGTACCTAAAATTTCAGATTATAGGTCCGCAAAACCGTCCATTTAAATAACATGGGAAATATCTTCATCGCCCCTTTAGACCAACTAAACATTCGAAATATTCACTTTTGGAAATTTTCCTGTGACTTACTCCCGAAAGGCTACAGTTTCGTCAAATATGGCCATTATAACTCTACAGGAAGTGCCTCATAATTTGCGGGTGTGAAAGGCGTCGTATACGTAAAGCCTTCGTTGCTTTTTTTTTTTCTTACCACATTTAGTAATTTTATAAATTTTGAGGACATGTAAAAGAATTTTGACGGCAAGTGTGAGCAGTTTGACGGCTAGTGTTACAACGATAAAATACAATTCGCTGTAGCCTTGGTTCCTTATTTTCTTATAATACATACGAGCCACATCAAAATAACAATGTTTCCATTACGTGGTTTCTCTCCATTTATATATATATATATATATATATATATATATATATATATATATATATATATATGTGTGTATTATTTATCTGATTGCCTGCCAACTAGATATTGAAAACCTTATTATTTTATGACATATGAATATCTTTTTTTTTGTATATTTGATAATTCTATATTTTTAACTAACTTCTTCTTCGAAATTAACCTATGTTAGTACATATAAAGAAATACTCATTGCCCAAGTACCGCTGTAGCGTGAACCATCTGACGGCAAGTGTGAGCCCATGTCCAAAATTATGAACGAAAAGTCGGCAACTATGAGCGTGTTCACGGCAACTGTGAGGCCTTGGCCGGCAATTATGAACAAAAAGTCGGCAACTATGAGCATCATGAGAACTAGTGTGAGCACTTTGAAAGCACGTGTGAACATTCTGAAGCAAACTGCGAGTATTTTCAAGATAAGCATGAAGAATTATGTTTTCAATTGTGAGCCCCATAACTGCAATTATCAACAAAAAGTCGGCAACTATGAACGAAAAGTCGGCAACTATGAGCAGCGTGAAAGCCAGTGTGAGCACCTTGAAAGCACGTGTGAACTTTCTGGAGCAAACTGCGAGTATTTTCAAGATAAGCATGAAGAATTATGTTTTCAATTGTGAGCCCCATATCCGCAATTATGAACGAAAACTAGGCAACTATGAGCGTTTTGAATGCAACTGTGAGGCCTTGGTCGGCAATTATGAACGAATGGTCGGCAACTATGAGCACTTTTTTTTTTTAATGTGAACATTCTGACGGCTTGCGTGAGGAATCTGACGGAAACTGTGAGGCTTTCGACAACAACCATGAACCATTTAACTTACACTATCAGCAGTATGTTAGATATTATGAATGAAAAGTCGGCAACTATGAGCATCGTGGAAACGAGTGTGAGCATTTTGAAAGTACGTGTGAAGATTCTGAAGGCAACTGTAAGTATTTTGAAGATGGGCACGAACGAATATGTAGGCAAATATGAGCCCTTTGTCCGCAATTATGAACGAAAAGTCGGCAACTATGAACGTTTTGACGGCAACTGTGAGGCCTTGGTCGGCAATTATGAACGAATAGTCGGCAACTATGAGCACTTTTTTTTTAATGTGAGAATTCTCACGTTTTGCGTGAGCATTGTGACAGAAACTGTGAGGCTTTTGACACCAACCGTGAACCATTTAAGTTACACTATCAGCAGTATGTTAGATATTATGAATGAAAAGTCGGCAACTATGAGCATCGTGGAAGCGAGTGTGAGCATTTTTAAAGTACGCGTGAACATTCTGAAGGCAGCTGTGTGTATTCTGAGGATGAGCATGAAACATTATGTAGGAAACTATGAGCCCTTTGTCCGCAATTATGAACAAAAAGTCGGCAACTATGAGCGTTTTGACGGCAACTGTGAGGCGTTGGTCGGCAATTATAAACATGTAGTCGGCAACTATGAGCGTTTTGACAGCAACTGTGAGGCCTTGGTCGGCAATTATGAACGAATGGTCGGCAACTATGAGCACATTTTTTTTTCTAATGTGAGGATTATCACGGCTTGTCTGAAGAATCTGGCCGCAACTGTGAGACTTTTCACAGCAACTGTGAACCATTTAACTTACACTATCAGCATTATGAATGAAAAGTCGGCAACTAAGAGCATTGTGTAAGAGAGTGTGAGCATTTTGAAACTACGTGTGAACATTCTGAAGGCAACTGTGAGTATTTTTAGGATGAGCACGAATCAGTATGTGGGCAACTATGAGCCCTTTGTCCGCAATTATGAACGAAATGTCGGCAACTATGAGCGTTTTGACGGCAACTGTGAGGAGTTGGTCGGCAATTATGAGCAAATAGTCGGCAACTATGAGCACTTTTTTTTTTTTGAATGTGAGCATTCTGACGGCTTGTGTCAAGAATCTGACCGCAACTATGAGACTTTTGACAGCAACCATCAACCATGTAACTTACACTATCAGCATTATGAATAAAAAGTCGGCAACTATGACCATCGTGGGAGCGAGTGTGAGCTTTTTGAAAGTACGTGTGAACATTCTGAAGGCAACTGTGAGTATTTTGAAGATAAGCACGAAACATTATGTAGGCAACTATGAGCCCTTTGTACGCAATTATGAACGAAAAGTCGGCAACTATGAGCGTTTTGACGGCAGCTGTGAGGAGTTGGTCGGCAATTATGAGCAAATAGTCGGCAACTATGAGCACTTTTTTTTTTTTGAATGTGAGCATTCTGATGGCTTGTGTCAAGAATCTGACCGCAACTATGAGACTTTTCACAGCAACTGTGAACCATTTAACTTACACTATCAGCATTATGAATGAAAAGTCGGCAACTAAGAGCATTGTGTAAGAGAGTGTGAGCATTTTGAAACTACGTGTGAACATTCTGAAGGCAACTGTGAGTATTTTTAGGATGAGCACGAATCAGTATGTGGGCAACTATGAGCCCTTTGTCCGCAATTATGAACGAAAAGTCGGCAACTATGAGCGTTTTGACGGCAACTGTGAGGCCTTGGTCGGCAATTATGAACGAATAGTCGGCAACTATGAGCGTTTTGACGGCAACTGTGAGGCCTTGGTCGGCAATTATGAACGAATGGTCGGCAACTATGAGCGTTTTGACGGCAAGTGTGAGGATTTTGACGGCTAGTGTGAACCTTCTCATGGTAACTGTGAGCTCTATGTCCGCAATTATGAACGAATTGTGGGCAACTATGAGCATTTTGACGGCTTGTGTGAGGATCCTCATGGCAACTTTGAGCATTTTGATCCGATGATTCCTTCCACCTACTTCGATAAAAAAAAAAAAAATGTTTTCGTACATTCTCGGTAGAGATTTCTCTTCTCTAGTTTCACTAGTTTTCTTTCTGTTGAGAAGAAGAAAAAAGAAAAGAAAAAGAAAGAAAATGGAAAGAAAGAAAAAATGAAAGAAAAGAAAAAAAAAGATATCAAATTATGTACTCTCACGGGCGGTGTTCACGTTAAGCGTGGGCTCTGTTTGCCGTCAAATTTTCAAATTTCTACAACAATTTAGAGTATCTTTTCTTGTAGAAAAGTGCAGATACAATAATTCCTTACACGTACTCGAACGCATAATATCCAGGTACACTTGTTGTAGAAATTGCACTTCTCAGTTTTGAATAGTTTCCTTATAGTAGTGCAAAAGCTTAGTTTCGAATAAAAATGACCTCAAGTGTGAGCGAAATATAAATTTACTCTAATTTACTTTCATGCTCTATTATTGTTCACCCATTGAAAGAGTAAAGTATATGATTAAATAAAATTTATGTTATTATTATTATTTTTTTTCGCTTATCACTATTTTTCTTCTTTCCATTTTTCCGCACAATGTCAACACATCTTCGTGCACAGCTACACCTCTCTTAGTCGAAAACTTTTCAAACCTTCGGTAAAAGACAAACAAAAGTTTAGTTTGGTTAGCTTGTGGCTTCGCCCACAAAGCCCCTCCTTTTGAAGGTATTTCGCCCTTGCACCTCTTATTCTCACAATTCTAGGGAATTTCAAGTTTACTTTACTATTTCAACTAATTAAAAGATAAGATTTTGGATCCCAAGAAAACGCCTATTTAAATAGCGTGGGGATTTCTTCATCCTCCTTTAGACCCCTTAAACATTAAAAATATTCACTTTTGGCAATTTTGCTGTAGCTTAGTCTGGAAAGCCTACAATTATGCTAAATTTCATCATTGCAATCCTACCACAATTAACCGAACATTTTGGCGTGCAGAAGACGTCCCATATAAATGACATGAGAAAGACTTTTCAATTCCCCATAAAACCACTCTAAAGTTGAAAATTTTTACTTTGTACTGATTTACTTAGGTAACGCTAATGAAAACGTACAAGAATACCGAATTTCTCGTTTGTGTTCCAATTACAAGTAACTAAACTTTGAGATTACAAGTCTAAATAAAGGCCCATTTAAATAACATGGGGAATTTCTTCATTTCCTCTTTAGACCTCTTAAAAGTTAAAAATATTCACTTTTGACAATTTTCCTGTTGGTTAGTCCCGACAATCTACAATCATGTCGAAATTAGTTATTGTAGCCCTACAGGAAGTGCCCAATAATTTTGGGATGTCAAAGGTGTTTCATAGAAATAACATGGGAAATTTTTTGAGTTCCGCATAAAACCACGCTAAACTTGGAAATATATATCCAACTAGGTAAGACTTACGAAAACGTACAAGTATACGGAATTTCAAAGTTTTATTAAAAGTACCTAAAATTTCAGATTATAGGTCCGCAAAACCGTCCATTTAAATAACATGGGAAATATCTTCATCGCCCCTTTAGACCAACTAAACATTCGAAATATTCACTTTTGGAAATTTTCCTGTGACTTACTCCCGAAAGGCTACAGTTTCGTCAAATATGGCCATTATAACTCTACAGGAAGTGCCTCATAATTTGCGGGTGTGAAAGGCGTCGTATACGTAAAGCCTTCGTTGCTTTTTTTTTTTCTTACCACATTTAGTAATTTTATAAATTTTGAGGACATGTATAAGAATTTTGACGGCAAGTGTGAGCAGTTTGACGGCTAGTGTTACAACGATAAAATACAATTCGCTGTAGCCTTGGTTCCTTATTTTCTTATAATACATACGAGCCACATCAAAATAACAATGTTTCCATTACGTGGTTTCTCTCCATTATATATATATATATATATATATATATATATATATATATATATATATATATGTATTATTTATCTGATTGCCTGCCAACTAGATATTGAAAACCTTATTATTTTATGACATATGAATATCTTTTTTTTTTGTATATTTGATAATTCTATATTTTTAACTAACTTCTTCTTCGAAATTAACCTATGTTAGTACATATAAAGAAATACTCATTGCCCAAGTACCGCTGTAGCGTGAACCATCTGACGGCAAGTGTGAGCCCATGTCCAAAATTATGAACGAAAAGTCGGCAACTATGAGCGTGTTCACGGCAACTGTGAGGCCTTGGCCGGCAATTATGAACAAAAAGTCGGCAACTATGAGCATCATGAGAACTAGTGTGAGCACTTTGAAAGCACGTGTGAACATTCTGAAGCAAACTGCGAGTATTTTCAAGATAAGCATGAAGAATTATGTTTTCAATTGTGAGCCCCATAACTGCAATTATCAACAAAAAGTCGGCAACTATGAACGAAAAGTCGGCAACTATGAGCAGCGTGAAAGCCAGTGTGAGCACCTTGAAAGCACGTGTGAACTTTCTGGAGCAAACTGCGAGTATTTTCAACATAAGCATGAAGAATTATGTTTTCAATTGTGAGCCCCATATCCGCAATTATGAACGAAAACTAGGCAACTATGAGCGTTTTGAATGCAACTGTGAGGCCTTGGTCGGCAATTATGAACGAATGGTCGGCAACTATGAGCACTTTTTTTTTTTAATGTGAACATTCTGACGGCTTGCGTGAGGAATCTGACGGAAACTGTGAGGCTTTCGACAACAACCATGAACCATTTAACTTACACTATCAGCAGTATGTTAGATATTATGAATGAAAAGTCGGCAACTATGAGCATCGTGGAAACGAGTGTGAGCATTTTGAAAGTACGTGTGAAGATTCTGAAGGCAACTGTAAGTATTTTGAAGATGGGCACGAACGAATATGTAGGCAAATATGAGCCCTTTGTCCGCAATTATGAACGAAAAGTCGGCAACTATGAACGTTTTGACGGCAACTGTGAGGCCTTGGTCGGCAATTATGAACGAATAGTCGGCAACTATGAGCACTTTTTTTTAATGTGAGAATTCTCACGTTTTGCGTGAGCATTGTGACAGAAACTGTGAGGCTTTTGACACCAACCGTGAACCATTTAAGTTACACTATCAGCAGTATGTTAGATATTATGAATGAAAAGTCGGCAACTATGAGCATCGTGGAAGCGAGTGTGAGCATTTTTAAAGTACGCGTGAACATTCTGAAGGCAGCTGTGTGTATTCTGAGGATGAGCATGAAACATTATGTAGGAAACTATGAGCCCTTTGTCCGCAATTATGAACAAAAAGTCGGCAACTATGAGCGTTTTGACGGCAACTGTGAGGCGTTGGTCGGCAATTATAAACATGTAGTCGGCAACTATGAGCGTTTTGACAGCAACTGTGAGGCCTTGGTCGGCAATTATGAACGAATGGTCGGCAACTATGAGCACATTTTTTTTTCTAATGTGAGGATTATCACGGCTTGTCTGAAGAATCTGGCCGCAACTGTGAGACTTTTCACAGCAACTGTGAACCATTTAACTTACACTATCAGCATTATGAATGAAAAGTCGGCAACTAAGAGCATTGTGTAAGAGAGTGTGAGCATTTTGAAACTACGTGTGAACATTCTGAAGGCAACTGTGAGTATTTTTAGGATGAGCACGAATCAGTATGTGGGCAACTATGAGCCCTTTGTCCGCAATTATGAACGAAATGTCGGCAACTATGAGCGTTTTGACGGCAACTGTGAGGAGTTGGTCGGCAATTATGAGCAAATAGTCGGCAACTATGAGCACTTTTTTTTTTTTTGAATGTGAGCATTCTGACGGCTTGTGTCAAGAATCTGACCGCAACTATGAGACTTTTGACAGCAACCATCAACCATGTAACTTACACTATCAGCATTATGAATAAAAAGTCGGCAACTATGACCATCGTGGGAGCGAGTGTGAGCTTTTTGAAAGTACGTGTGAACATTCTGAAGGCAACTGTGAGTATTTTGAAGATAAGCACGAAACATTATGTAGGCAACTATGAGCCCTTTGTACGCAATTATGAACGAAAAGTCGGCAACTATGAGCGTTTTGACGGCAACTGTGAGGAGTTGGTCGGCAATTATGAGCAAATAGTCGGCAACTATGAGCACTTTTTTTTTTGAATGTGAGCATTCTGACGGCTTGTGTCAAGAATCTGACCGCAACTATGAGACTTTTCACAGCAACTGTGAACCATTTAACTTACACTATCAGCATTATGAATGAAAAGTCGGCAACTAAGAGCATTGTGTAAGAGAGTGTGAGCATTTTGAAACTACGTGTGAACATTCTGAAGGCAACTGTGAGTATTTTTAGGATGAGCACGAATCAGTATGTGGGCAACTATGAGCCCTTTGTCCGCAATTATGAACGAAAAGTCGGCAACTATGAGCGTTTTGACGGCAACTGTGAGGCCTTGGTCGGCAATTATGAACGAATAGTCGGCAACTATGAGCACTTTTTTTTTTTAATGTGAGAATTCTTACGTTTTGCGTGAGCATTGTGACAGAAATTGTGAGGCTTCTGACACCAACCATGAACCACTTAAGTTACACAATCAGCAGTATGTTAGATATTATGAATGAAAAGTCGGCAACTATGAGCATCGTGGAAGCGAATGTGAGCATTTTGAAACTACGTGTGAACATTCTGAAGGCAACTATGAGTATTTTGAAAATGAGCTGGAACCATTAAGTAGGCAACTATGAGCCCTTTGTACGCAATTATGAAGGAAAAGTCGGCAACTATGAACGTTTTGACGGCAACTGTGAGGCCTTGGTCGGCAATAATGAACGAATAGTCGGCAACTATGAACGTTTTGACGGCAACTGTGAGGCCTTCGTCGGCAATTATGAACGAAAAGTCGGCAACTATGAGCGTTTTGACGGCAACTGTGAGGCTTTGGTCGGCAATTATGAACGAATAGTCGGCAACTATGAGCGTTTTGACGGCAACTGTGAGGCCTTGGTCGGCAATTATGAACGAATGGTCGGCAACTATGAGCGTTTTGACGGCAACTGTGAGGCCTTGGTCGGCAATTATGAACGAAAAGTCGCCAACTATGAGCGTTTTGATGGCAACTGTGAGGCCTTGGTCGGCAATTATGAACGAATGGTCGGCAACTATGAGCACTTTTTTTCTTAATGTGAGCATTCTGACGGCTTATGCAAATAATGTGACGGGAACTGTGAGCCTTTTGATAGCAACCATGATCCATTTAACTTACACTATCAGCAGTATGTTAGATATTATGAATGAAAAGTCGGCAACTATGAGCATCGTGGAAGCGAATGTGAGCATTTTGAAACTACGTGTGAACATTCTGAAGGCAACTATGAGTATTTTGAAGATGAGCTGGGACCATTAAGTAGGCAACTATGAGCCCTTTGTACGCAATTATGAACGAAAAGTCGGCAACTATGAGCGTTTTGACGGCAACAGTGAGGAGTTGGTCGGCAATTATGAGCAAATAGTCGGCAACTATGAGCCCTTTTTTTTTTTTGAATGTGAGCATTCTGACGGCTTGTGTCAAGAATCTGACCGCAACTATGAGACTTTTGACAGCAACCATCAACCATGTAACTTACACTATCAGCATTATGAATAAAAAGTCGGCAACTATGACCATCGTGGGAGCGAGTGTGAGCTTTTTGAAAGTACGTGTGAACATTCTGAAGGCAACTGTGAGTATTTTGAAGATAAGCACGAAACATTATGTAGGCAACTATGAGCCCTTTGTACGCAATTATGAACGAAAAGTCGGCAACTATGAGCGTTTTGACGGCAACTGTGAGGAGTTGGTCGGCAATTATGAGCAAATAGTCGGCAACTATGAGCACTTTTTTTTTTGAATGTGAGCATTCTGACGGCTTGTGTCAAGAATCTGACCGCAACTATGAGACTTTTGACAGCAACCATCAACCATTTAACTTACACTATCAGCAATATGTTAGATATTATGAATGAAAAGTCAGCAACTATGAGCATCATGGAAGCGAGTGTGAGCATTTTGAAATTACGTTTGAACATTCTGAAGGCAACTGTGAGTATTTTGAAGATGAGCACGAACCATTATGTAGGCAACTATGAGCCCTTTGTACGCAATTATGAACAAAAAGTCGGCAACTATGAGCGTTTTGACGGCAACTGTGAGGCCTTGGTCGGCAATTATGAACGAATGGTCGGCAACTATGAGCACTTTTTTTCTTAATGTGAGCATTCTGACGGCTTGTGCAAATAATGTGACGGGAACTGTGAGCCTTTTGATAGCAACCATGATCCATTTAACTTACACTATCAGCAGTATGTTAGATATTATGAATGAAAAGTCGGCAACTATGAGCATCGTGGAAGCGAATGTGAGCATTTTGAAACTACGTGTGAACATTCTGAAGGCAACTATGAGTATTTTGAAGATGAGCTGGAACCATTAAGTAGGCAACTATGAGCCCTTTGTACGCAATTATGAAGGAAAAGTCGGCAACTATGAACGTTTTGACGGCAACTGTGAGGCCTTGGTCGGCAATTATGAACGAATAGTCGGCAACTATGAACGTTTTGACGGCAACTGTGAGGCTTTCGTCGGCAATTATGAACGAAAAGTCGGCAACTATGAGCGTTTTGACGGCAACTGTGAGGCTTTGGTCGGCAATTATGAACGAATAGTCGGCAACTATGAGCGTTTTGACGGCAACTGTGAGGCCTTGGTCGGCAATTATGAACGAATGGTCGGCAACTATGAGCGTTTTGACGGCAACTGTGAGGCCTTGGTCGGCAATTATGAACGAAAAGTCGCCAACTATGAGCGTTTTGATGGCAACTGTGAGGCCTTGGTCGGCAATTATGAACGAATGGTCGGCAACTATGAGCACTTTTTTTCTTAATGTGAGCATTCTGACGGCTTGTGCAAATAATGTGACGGGAACTGTGAGCCTTTTGATAGCAACCATGATCCATTTAACTTACACTATCAGCAGTATGTTAGATATTATGAATGAAAAGTCGGCAACTATGAGCATCGTGGAAGCGAATGTGAGCATTTTGAAACTACGTGTGAACATTCTGAAGGCAACTATGAGTATTTTGAAGATGAGCTGGAACCATTAATTAGGCAACTATGAGCCCTTTGTACGAAATTATGAAGGAAAAGTCGGCAACTATGAACGTTTTGACGGCAACTGTGAGGCCTTCGTCGGCAATTATGAACGAAAAATCGGCAACTATGAGCGTTTTGACGGCAACTGTGAGGCCTTGGTCGGCAACTATGAGCACTCTTTTTTTAAAATTTGAGCATTATGACGGCTTGTGTGAAAAATTTGACCGCAACTGTGAGACTTTTGACAGCAACCATGAACCATTTAACTTACATTATCAGTATTATGAATTAAAAGTCGGCAACTATGAGCATCGTGTAAGCGAGTGTGAGCATTTTGAAAGTACGTGTGAACATTCTGAAGGCAACTGTGATTATTTTGAAGATGAGCACGAACGAGTATGTGATTAACTATGAGCCCATTGTCCGCAATTATCAACGAAAAGTCGGCAACTATGAGCGTTTTGACGGCAACTGTGAGGCCTATGTCCGCAATTATGAACAAATAGTCGGCAACTATGAACGCTTTGACGGCAAGTGTGAGCATTGTGACGCCTTTTGTGACGATTCTGACGGCAACTGTGAGCCATTAGTCGGGAACTATAAACTTTTATGTCGGGGACTATGAATGAAAAGTCGGCAACTATGAGCGTTTTGACGGCAACTGTGAGGCATTGGTCGGCAATTATGAGCGAGTAGTCGGCAACTATGAGCGTTTTGACGGCAACTGTGAGGCCTTAGTCGGCAATTATGAACGAATAGTCGGCAACTGTGAGGCCTTGGTCGGCAATTATGAACGAATGGTCGCCAACTATGAGCACTTTTTTTCTTAATGTGAGCATTCTGACGGCTTGTGCAAATAATGTGACGGCAACTGTGAGCCTTTTGATAGCAACCATGAACCATTTAACTTACACTATCAGGAGTATGTTAGATATTATGAATGAAAAGTCGGCAACTATGAGCATCGTGGAAGCGAATGTGAGCATTTTGAAACTACGTGTGAACATTCTGAAGGCAATTATGAATATTTTGAAGATGAGCTGGAACCATTAAGTAGGCAACTATGAGCCCTTTGTACGCAATTATGAACGAAAAGTCGGCAACTGTGAGCGTTTTGACGGCAACTGTGAGGCATTGGTCGGCAATTATGAACGAATAGTCGGCAACTATGAACGTTTCGACGGCAATTGTGAGGCCTTGGTCGGCAATTATGAACGAAAAGTCGGCAACTATGAGCGTTTTGACGGCAACTGTGAGGCCTTGGTCGGCAACTATGAGCACTTTTTTTTTAATGTGAGCATTATGACGGCTTTTGTGAAAAATCTGACCGCAACTGTGAAACTTTTGAGAGCAACCATGAACCCTTTAACTTACATTATCAGCATTATGAATTAAAAGTCGGCAACTATGAGCATCGTGTAAGCGAGTGTGAGCATTTTGAAATTACGTGTGAACAGTCTGAAGGCAACTGTGTTTATTTTGAAGATGAGCACGAACCAGTATGTGATTAACTATGAGCCCATTGTCCGGAATTATCAACGAAAATTCGGCAACTATGAGCGTTTTGACGGCAACTGTGAGGCCTATGTCCGCAATTATGAACACATAGTCGGCAACTATGAGCGCTTTGACGGCAAGTGTGAGCATTGTGACGCCTTTTGTGACGATTCTGACGGCAACTGTGAGCCATTAGTCGGGAACTATAAACTTTTATGTCGGGGACTATGAATGAAAAGTCGGCAACTATGAGCACTCTGACGGCAAGTGTGAGCAATTTGACGTCTACTGTGAGGATTCTGACGGCAACTGTGAGCTATTTGAGTGGAACTATTAAGCATTGTGTGTGCAACTTTGAACGCTCTGAGGGGTTTCCTGAACATGTTGACAGCATGTATGAACCACATTTCGGGAACAGTGGGCAATCTGACGGGAACTGTGAACATTGTTGTTGGCGACTTTTCACCCAGCATAACGTTAGAATATGACGGCAACCGTGGCTTCGTTTGCCGTCATTTTTGACATTCTGTGATTTTTCGTGACTGGTGTGCAATCGAGAGGAATCGCTACATTATAGGGATTAGGGTACAGAAGCAGCCCCGTTTACACTTTGTTAAGTCCTGGCTTGAAATTGTTCTATGAGGTTGTAATTAACATGAGTTTGACCTAATTCATGTTTTTGGATTGTTCTTTACATTAATTTTGTAACCCGAGCGCGAAAAGCAGCCCTTTTCGTAGAGAACTTTTTACCCAGCATAACCTTTGAGTATGGCGGCAACTGTGGCTTCGTTTGCCGTCATTTTTGAGATTCCGTGATTTTCGTGACTGGTGTCCGATCGAGAGGAATCTCATCACTATAGGAGGTATGGTAGTGGGCAATCCTGCTATATACTTAGGTTAGGTTAGGCTGGCTTATACTTTCAATTTGTTCCCAGAAGTTAGGAGAGTGTAAAAGTTGTTAAGTTTTGAGTGTCGTATTCTGTAACGGTTTATATATATACTGGATGTCAAATCACGTTTTCCCACCCTTGCGTGGGATGTATACGGCAACCGTGGCTGCATTCGCCGTCATGGTCAAAACGAGGCTGCGCAACGCCGGCAATTTCAAGACAGGTGTAGTATCGAGAGGAATCTCTACACTATAGGAGGTAGGGTAGTGAACAAGCCTTCTATATAAACATTCCCTTTAAATTGTTCACGGAGGTTGGAGAGACCGCTAATGGTATTGCTTTCTAAATGAGGCTTACTTTTTTCTCTCCGCGGCCTAGTCTGTCGAGAAATCTTGACTTCTGGCCACAGACAGAAAGCTAGTCTTCGCAGGAGGCGGAAATGGCTAAATTGGGAAGGGAAGCCACAGGCTGGTTGGTTTCTTTATGGGAGTCTAAACGCACTATCGCTGTTGATGTTGGTTAATTTTGAAGGCGGACTAATATCGGCGGATGGTAGTGTAGGCTCAAAAGGAATTTTATCAGCCGCAGGCAAGAACCCTGGGATGCTATTCACGGGCGTCCTAGCCGGTCAAGGTGTAGAGGAGGTTGCAAACCCTGTTGCTGCCTGGGAGGAATGCTTCATAGAAATGTGCGTCCATGGGCGGACCTATGAAAGGGCATGCAGTGCGGGTTTGCCAGCACGCCTAATGTTGTCCAAAGACTTCCTCGTATTTTGACAAAGAATGTCAGAAACCTTGGTCGGACGGCTGTTTCTAAGAGGGCACGTGGCGATGGGGAATGTGTGAGGTAGGCTCTCATACGGAAGTACCTGTCGTTTACGGGAAGGAGACAATCCTTCTTAACCCGAGGCCTAGCCTGTCGATCACGCCTTCGGGCAATTGACTTCTGGCCGATGCCGCTTTGTGCGGTTGCTGAATGCGAAGAATACTTGAACGGAAGCTACTGTCACACCCAGAGGACACGAGTAAGACTTATATCACTGGAGCAGGAGCCTAAATGTGCTTTTGTGGGTAGCCATACGGCCAGTTCTAACGTGTGCGAGGCCCCACGAGAGTAGGCTTATTCTGGTGGATGAGAAGTCTTTTAATATTTGCTCTGTCGGGTGAACGGAAGCCACAGTCATCCGTAGGACACGAGTAGACTTATTTCACTGGAGCAGGAGTCTAAATGTGCTTTTGTGGGCAACCTTACGGCCAGTTCTAACGGGAGCCAGGCCCCACAAGAGTAGGCTTATTCCGGTGGAGAAGGAGTCTTTAAAATTTGCTGTGTCGGGTGAACGGCTATATTTGAACGGAAGCCACAGTCATCCGTAGGACACGAGTAGACTTATTTCACTGGAGCAGGAGTCTAAATGTGCTTTTGTGGGCAACCTTACGGCCAGTTCTAACGGGAGCCAGGCCCCACAAGAGTAGGCTTATTCCGGTGGAGAAGGAGTCTTTAAAATTTGCTGTGTCGGGTGAACGGCTATATTTGAACGGAAGCCACAGTCATCCGTAGGACACGAGTAGACTTATTTCACTGGAGCAGGAGTCTAAATGTGCTTTTGTGGGCAACCTTACGGCCAGTTCTAACGGGAGCCAGGCCCCACAAGAGTAGGCTTATTCCGGTGGAGAAGGAGTCTTTAAAATTTGCTGTGTCGGGTGAACGGCTATATTTGAACGGAAGCCACAGTCATCCGTAGGACACGAGTAGACTTATTTCACTGGAGCAGGAGTCTAAATGTGCTTTTGTGGGCAACCTTACGGCCAGTTCTAACGGGAGCCAGGCCCCACAAGAGTAGGCTTATTCCGGTGGAGAAGAAGTCTTTAAAATTTGCTGTGTCGGGTGAACGGCTATATTTGAACGGAAGCCACAGTCATCCGTAGGACACAAGTAGACTTATTTCACTGGAGCAGAAGTCTAAACGTGCTTTTGTGGGCAACCTTACGGCCAGTTCTAACGGGAGCCAGGCCCCACGAGAGTAGGCTTACTCCGGATGAGAAGGAGTCTTTAAAATTTGCTGTGTCGGGTGACCGGCTATGAAACCTTTGTGAGGACTTGTCTCCTCGTTTCCACAGCATTTCCGCGCCTGTAAGTTGCGGAAGGTAGCATGCTATGCTTGAAGAACTGTCATCCGTTTAAGGACAGGAGTAGACTAATTCCATTGAGGCAGGAGTCTAATATGCTTTTGTGCACAGCCATACGGCCAGTCCTAACGGGAGCAAGGCTCGCAAAAGTAGGCTTTATTTCAATGGACCAGAAGTCTTTAATATTGCTCTGTCGGGATTGTCAGTTCAAACGGGAGCAGTTTCTGCACGCTACAAACCGCTGACGAGATCTTTCTCGTGTCAATGTGATTCCCTAGCCTGGGCCGGCGCAAGGCTGGCTGGCGAACAAGGTAATTGGGCCTCTGGGTTTCATACACACGAGGTGTCTCAGATGCGTTTAGGGTGAACAGGAATAATCCGTGCAATTCTCTAGCCTGGGCCGGCGCAAGGCTGGCTGGCGAACAAGGTAATTGGGCCTCTGAGTTTTGCATTTCGGAGTTTCCTTAATTCCGGGAGGAGCCACAAAGAAGAGTCCTGAGAGTTTCTCGTGTCCATGCAATTCTCTAGCCTGGGCCGGCGCAAGGCTGGCTGGCGAACAAGGTAATTGGGCCTCTGAGTTTTGTACACACGAGTGGTCTTAGGATCCTTCGGGCTCAACAGGGATTGTTGGAGAAAGTCTCTAGCCTGGGCCGGCGCAAGGCTGGCTGGCGAACAAGGTAATTGGGCCTCTGAGTCTTTATTCCCAGTTTCCTTAGTTCCCGGGTTAGGTTCACCTGTTAAATCGGAGGAGTCCGATTTATGTGTAAAGATAATGCCAGAGTGAAGGGAGCCAGATTTCACTTGAAGGAGCAAGAGCCAGTGTGGTTAAGAAGTGAGCCGTTTTGTACTCTTAAGGAGGGATGCCGATTGACTTTGAACGGGCTGTCCTCGCTTTAGAGTTTGGGCCAGTTGACGGGAGCTTACTTGTCCTTCTTGAGAATGAGGCCAGATAGCATGTCCTTTCTAGCTTACAAAGGCTTATGCGGAGCATTGTTTTTTGTAAGTGACTTTTTATTCTCCATGTGGCATTTAAGTACCGATTTTCCTTAAGTTAAGGACGGTATAGACTCATCGCCAGTTTGAGCGTGTATCACTTGTCGAACGGAAGCCACTGTCATCCAAGGACACTAGTAGACTTATATTTCACTGGAGCAGGAGTCTAAATGTGCTTTTGTGGGTACCCTTACGGCCAGTTCTAACGGGAGCCAGGCCCCACAAAAGTAGGCTTATTCCGGTGGAAAAAGGAGTCTTTAAAATTTGCTGTGTCGGGTGAACGGCTATATGTAAACGGAAGCCACAGTCATCCGTAGGACATGAGTAGACTTATTTCGCTGGAGGAGGAGTCTAAATGTGCTTTTGTGGGTACCCTTACGGCCAGTTCTAACGGGAGCCAGGCCCCACAAAGGTAGGCTTATTCTGGCGGAAGAGGAGTCTTTAAAATTGCTCTGTCGGATGTACCGGCAACGTGTGGAAGGAAGCTGTTGTAACCCAAGGATACAAGTAGGCTTGTTCCATTGGATTGGGAGTCTAATATGCTCTTGGCGGCTGTCACACGGCCAGTATTAACGGGAGCTAGTCACCGCAAGAGTAGGCTTATTCCAGCGGAACAGAAGTCTAAAATGCTTGGTCGGGTGTAGCTTTCCTATCCTTTGTTAGAACGCTGTGTTGGTTGTGTCCAACACTTTCCGGCTTTTTAGTCGGTCAATTCCCTGGTTGATCCTGCCAGTAGTCATATGCTTGTCTCAAAGATTAAGCCATGCATGTCTCAGTGCAAGCCAAAACAAGGTGAAACCGCGAATGGCTCATTAAATCAGTTATGGTTCCTTAGATCGTACCTATCCTACTTGGATAACTGTGGTAATTCTAGAGCTAATACATGCAACTAGAATCCCGCCCAGCAATGGAAGGGATGCTTTTATTAGATTAAAACCAATCGGTCGGTTCGTCCGTCCGAAACCTTGGTGACTCTGAATAACTTTGGGCTGATCGCACGGTCTCTGTACCGGCGACGCATCTTTCAAATGTCTGCCTTATCAACTGTCGATGGTAGGTTCTGCGCCTACCATGGTTGTTACGGGTAACGGGGAATCAGGGTTCGATTCCGGAGAGGGAGCCTGAGAAACGGCTACCACATCCAAGGAAGGCAGCAGGCGCGCAAATTACCCACTCCCGGCACGGGGAGGTAGTGACGAAAAATAACGATACGGGACTCATCCGAGGCCCCGTAATCGGAATGAATACACTTTAAATCCTTTAATGAGAATCTATCGGAGGGCAAGTCTGGTGCCAGCCGCCGCGGTAATTCCAGCTCCGATAGCGTATATTAAAGTTGTTGCGGTTAAAAAGCTCGTAGTTGGATCTGGGTCTCGGACGATCGGTTCGCCGCCCGGCGTTTAACTGATCGTTCCGGACGTCCTGCCGGTTTTTCCTTTCTCGGTGCTCTTCATTGAGTGTCTTGATTGGCCGGCACGTTTACTTTGAACAAATTAGAGTGCTCAAAGCAGGCCGTGTCGCCTGAATGTTCGGTGCATGGAATAATGGAATAGGACCTCGGTTCTATTTTGTTGGTTTTCGGAACTCGAGGTAATGATTAATAGGGACAGACGGGGGCATTAGTATTGCGACGTTAGAGGTGAAATTCTTGGATCGTCGCAAGACTAACCGATGCGAAAGCATTTGCCAAGAATGTTTTCATTAATCAAGAACGAAAGTTAGAGGTTCGAAGGCGATCAGATACCGCCCTAGTTCTAACCATAAACGATGCCAGCCAGCAATCCGCCGAAGTTCCTCCAATGACTCGGCGGGCGGCTTCCGGGAAACCAAAGCTTTTGGGTTCCGGGGGAAGTATGGTTGCAAAGCTGAATGTCAAGCTTAAAAAAAGATTCCCCATAGGGTAGGAGTTCAACATTCAGTGTACAACCCCTCCACCCCATTTATTAAAAATTAAAAATATGATACATACATCCATAAATACAAAAAAAAATTTACAATTCTAAAATAACAGGATTAAAAAAAATAAAAAAATATTAATACACCAAACATAATCTCACATATATCTTACAAAGATTTACAAATCTAGAATCATAAAATAATATAAATAATAAATCATAGTGTAAAATCATATTTAAAAAAACTAACCAAACAAAACACAACCACTTTTTTTTTCTCTTCTACATATTTTCCTTACATTTGTCTTCATTACCATTATTACTCTTTTTTCCTTTTCCTATTTCTTTTTTTTATTCTTTTTTTCCTTTTTTTCCCCTCTTCCTTTTCTTTCCTACATTCCCCTATTATCATTTTTCCCTTTTAATTTTCCTTCCAAAAATTACAAAATTTATAATAAAATACAAATTATAAAATAATAAGAAAATGTTCCACAAAACAGCAGAAAAAATTAAATAAATAAAAAAAATTAAATATTAAGAAAAACAACTTGAACCGCTTGACATCAGCAACAATCCTAACAACACATTAAAATCTATTAAAAATAGTCCATATGGCTATTAAGCATTTCTATACTTGATTTCATAATATTATAAATAATTCTATTTAACAAAAATTTCGGTAATTCTAATTTCTTTAATACCTTTTTCGTTTCAACTGGAATACCACCCCGGGATCCAAATACTAACGGTACCACTTCAAACTTTTTTTTATCTTTAAACATTCCTTGTAACTTCTCATACTTTTTTATTTTTTCTAATCTAGCTCTTTCTACCATTCCGTTTTCTTCAAATCTAATAGTAATGTCCAATACAGTTCTTAGATTTCCACGTTCCACAATCAAATCTGGTTTCAATACCTCTCCATCCACCTCATACACTTGTTCCATGCCAACATTATATTTTTTAAAAAGACAATGATCTCGAATTATCTTGACCACCTGATCGTGTCTGGCGATCCTGTAATTTGCATGGGAGACACATTTACCTAAAATATGACCCATTGTTTCTAATTCTGCTTTGCAGCCTCTACACTCTTTATTAATTTGAGAATCTACTCTGGCCAATGCTACTTTTGTGCCATAAGTATTAGATCTCATTTTAATAATATCAATAAACCTGTTATCAGGAAACAAATCATCATCAAACAAGAATCTATTACATACAGGGTCATTCCTGAACATGTGGATACCTTTCCCCATACTTTCTTTACTAGCCCAACTTTGAAAGTACTCGTCCTTTAATTCAATTTTTTTCTTGTTTAGTTCTTTTAAGCTACAATTCTCTTTAACCTTCAATTTCAAAGAAAGTTTAGACTCAAGATCTTCCAAATATTTACCCTTACAGAAGTTTACCAAAACAGGATCTTCTATATTTCTCTTCAACGAAAAAATAAACTTAAGTTGAGCCAGACTAATTATACCTGTTAAATTAGGGAAACCCAATCCACCATCTCTTTTTTTTACATAGAAAAAATCTTTAACCATAGATGGATGGAGATGAAGCCAGTTTTTTAAATACTTCCTTATCATTATATTTATTTCCTCTAAAAAGCTACTACTTACAAAACTTGCTATCCAAATATAAAAAAATTTTGGTAGTACATATGTTTGAGCAAGTGTTATTTTTTGACGTGGTTTCAACGGTAACTTCGATAATCTAACAAAAACTTGTTCCAACTCCGATACGTGATATGAATTTTCTATTCCCTTATTAAGAGTATAGTTACACCCCAAGTACCTAAAACGTTCACAAATCTTCATATCCTTTAAAAATTCTCCATTTATTTCTAATCTTAGATCCTCCGATACAAACGATCTCCCGGAAGGATACAAATTAATAGTGTAACATTTATTATATGACATACTCATTCCCATCATATTCAATACTTCCACAAAATATTTTATAAGCTTCTGGAGGTCCTCTTTAGAATTAGCCAACAAAACAACATCATCTGCATAGGCTAGAAGAGGCAGTGTTATATTTTCATACTTATAACCCCACTCAGTACTAAAAACCCGACGAACAATCTCATCCATAATAATATTAAATAACAACGGACTGAGTGGGTCACCCTGCCTAACTCCCCTTCTCACTGGTAGATTTACTTCTGTTTTAACAAAGTTTGTAAAGTATTACTATACAAACTTTTAATAGTACTGCAATACATCAAAGGAATACCTCTACTTTGTAGACAATCAATTATCAAATTTTGGGATGCCATATCAAAAGCTTTAGTAATATCAACTACACATCCATACAAAGGGGTACTTTTCTTCCCTTTTTTAACAATATCGTCTAATATAAAACAATTTGTCAAAGTAGAATTCCCAGTCCTAAACCCCTTTTGCGCAGTATGAATTGGTATGACCTTATTTAATCTACTATCAATAATACCAGTGAAAACACGACAAATTAACGAAGCAATTGTGATCGGCCTCCAGTTAGCTACATCATGCGGATCTTTACCTAATTTCGGTATCAGTACAGTTTTATTATTACTCCAACTTCTTGGCGTGCAACCCTCTAATAATATGATATTAAACAATTTACACAGAAAATAGAAACATTTACTATTATTAATATCCTTTTTTACTATTAGGTCAACTCCCGGGGCAGTTCCATTTCTTATTTTTCGAATTCTCTCTGATACCTCTTTATATGTTATTGGGCGCATCAATTCTTTCTTACTATTTTCATCTACCATTTCTCCTACAATATTTATTTTCACTTCATTTGCTTTCCCCCATAATTCACTATAAAATTTTCTAATACTTTCTTCGTCAGGATAAATATCTACCTCCAAATCATCCAATTCCCGATCTTCAACCAATAATGTTGCTAATTTTTCTGGGTTCTTTTCGTATAGTTTTTGAAAGTTGGCATATCTTTTCCTTTCATCACCCTTACCGTTCTTTCGTTTCATAACCTCCTTTTCAACCTTTTCTTTGTCTTTACTACAACCTAGCATCCTTATTACTTCATCATAGACTTCACTAATATTGGAACAACCCTCTTTTAATATCTCATTTAATGTACAATCCATCCTTTTCTCCACCTCTTTCATCCCATCTAAGTACAGACTCTCCATATATTCTACCATTCCTCTCCTAACTTCAGCTCCCTCCAATTGATCAACCAATCTTTCATCAACTAAATCTTGTACTATTCTCTCTAATACATTTTCCTGTTCCTGTCTATGAACAATCTCTCTATCAATTGCCAATATTATTTCAGTATTAATTCCCACATCCACCATTACCTCCTTTTTTCTCAACTCCTTCAGCTTTACCTCGTTTTCCTTAATAATTTGCTCCATTCCTACTATACTTTCCCTCAATTCCACCAATTCTTTTTCATATTTTACAATTGTTTTTTCCAACTCATCAACTTTCTCCTGATACTTCTTCTTAACCTTTGATTCAGACTCCAATACTTGCTCCTCTAATTTATAGTTATGCGCCCTTAACTTTTGATCTCTTAATTTTAAACATTGTAGCTCACGTTGGACCTTCCCTAATTCTTGATTTAATTTTTCATTTATTTCCTCTAACTCTTTATTCCAATCCTTTTCCGCTATGATTTTATTTGAGTTATTACCAATCATTTCCTTAAGCCTTAAATTTTCTTCCCTATACTCTTTAACTTTACACTCTACCTCTTCTAACAAAGAACTATATTCTTCCTTACTCATATTTCTTGTCTGTTCTTCCCTCTTTTTCAACAACATTTCTGTATTTTTCATTATTTCCCCTATTAACCTTTTAAACAAGTCTATCACATCACCCTGTTGTAATTCGACACCCAATCCCGCTAATTCTTCTAAAATCATATTCTTTAATATTTCTACATCCCCATTTTTAATCTCATTATCATCTTCTCCATTATCTTTATTCATTCCATCATCCCTCTCATTGCCCATTACATCTCCTTCATCCACATCTATTTCTATAGGAGTTAGCTCGGCTAAGGCTTTCTCTACTATAACTTTAGTTTTTTTTAACATCTGACATTTTTTATTCCTAATTTCCGCTAACGTTTTATTAGGAAAAGACCTATACAATATTTCATTAATATCTACCTTATCCTTATTCTTTTCCAAAATACTTTTAAATTTTTGTGTATCTGACTCTGTCCATTTTTGTTGCTCTTCTTTCTCACTTTTTTTCCTACTTTTTTCCAATTTAAGCTCATTCCACTCCTGCCGATGTGCCTTGGCACGATGCGTAGCTAACCCTCCCAACTTTTGAAAAGAGGATGGACACCATGGGCATTTATACTCATATTCCTGTTTGGGGCCCGAACATTTGGGTGTATGACAATCCGCCGAGTGAGTTTTGTCAAATCGTCCCTTACATACCGAACATTCTAACAAAAACTCCCCAACGTGGTGTTCTTCTAAATGATTATAAAATTTTCTTTTATTTGAAAAAATAAGCTGTGGATGATTTAAACAGCTAAATTCTACCATAGGGAAAGAAAATATTAATGTTTTTCCTTCCAAATATTGCAAACTCCCCCCAATATTAGAATCTTCTACTCCTCCCTCAGCCATCGTATATCTTATAAAAAGAATAAAAATGACGTATTCAAATAGAGCAAACATTACAAAACGACTCCCAACTCAAAGGAATAAATCCAATAGAGACTACCAGAGGATAGAATAAAGACTATATATATCCTACTCAAAAGCCATATAAAATAACAAATAGTTCTATACAAAAAACAGAACTAAAATAAAAATAGAAAATTTAATTTACAACCTTACTTCCTGGTAGGTGGAAAAACTCCCTACTACCATATATATTTCTTTCATAAATTTTCAATTTTTAATACATATAAATAGATGTGTACGGTAATTCTCATATTTATCAGTATAGGTTCTACGCCAAATCCCAGATAATTTTTATACAAATTGCTGATCAAAAATTGCCAAATAAATTATTGAGCCTAAAAATAGAAAGCACTTGTGGAAAACTATTATATATGAATTACAAACCTAAAAAATATTTAACATCTCATATTATTTTTCGAAAGCTATTAAATTCAAATTTATACTAATCGTTAATAGCCCAGTAAATTACCAAGCCTAAAAATGCTAATGTTTTGCTAAAGTATCTTACATAGAAATTTTAAACACTGAAAATATATTAAATCTCATTTTGTTCCTCTACCTTGATTGAATTCAAGTTTGCAATTATTTTTAAAGGCACAATAAAAGGTAATGCCTAAAAATGATAGTGCTTTCAAAGAGTATCCTACCTATAAATTCCAAACACTCAAAATATATAAAATCTCACTTTGTTTTTTCAACATCAATTAAATTCAAATATACAATTATCCTTAAAGGCACAATAAAAATTGATACCTAAAATTACTATTAGATCGTTGAAATAATTTTTAAACAAATTGTAAAAGTTAAAAAAGTAAAGAATCTCACACAGTGAATCCAATTCTTTTAAAACTTTATTTCCATGGAGTCGAAAAAGGCACAATAAATAATCCAGCTTAGATACAGCACCCTTCATTAATATATATTATATATAAATTTGAACTGCCGTCGTAAAATTAGAGAAGGGAAAAAAAAACTTCCTGCTGCTTGTATGTATATTTCAACTATTACACACTTGGAACAGAAACAGTTCACACCGTCCCGTCCAATCCACCGTCAATTAACAATTCAATAAACCGCACACCCTATTATATATCTGCACCATAACTTCATGTCATCATACCACACCCTTAAATGCACCGTCGAGACTTATATACCGTCGAAACCAACTATCTTCATTCCATTGACTAATATCCAGACTGAAAAAAACGGCAAAAATTCCATTTGCACCTAATTTTCCTCGTTAGTCCACCGTCAAGCCTTATATACCGTCGAATTCACTTATCTTAGCTCCGTTGATTAATATCCAAACTAGTAAAACCAGCAAGAATACCTCTTACACCTAAATTTCCTCATTAATACTCAATCTGTCGTATCGCTCCGTACCGTCTGTTTTAAATATAATAACGACAAACTGGCAAACTTTTTTACGTCTGGCAACCTAGTCCCAGCATGCTTCATTCCCATAATTCCTCAACATGAAGAAGAAGGAGCCACCCGCCATATTCACAGTATAATATTTTTTAATATTCCTTTCTAAATCCAATTATATCTTAGGCATCGGGGTTCAAAACACCATAAAGTTATTACAGTTTTAAAGCAGGTGTACCACGAAACCTTTAAATATACTAACAAAAGCCACCCATAGTTATTTCACGAGAAATAAAATAATTTTAGTTCTTTAACATATCTAACATGGCAAAACGTGCTCAAAAGTTAATCATTGTTTTTTTAAGAAATCCATTGCAATCCGGTACACAAGTGAAGAAATAATCCACCCATATAATTGTTTTTAATTACTAAACACTAAATCTTCACTGTTAAATAATAATTATTAATATATTTAAAGAAATTTGGAATATTCGAACAAATTCTCTGAACCACTAACTAGCCAAGCAAACATGGCTCCTTTTCATTTTTATTATCTTCCACAAGAATCCAACTGTATCTCAACCATCCTTAGGGATATACAGGCTATTCTATAAAAATATAGAATTAGAAGGTCGTTATAATAATTAAATAATTGAGCAAAAACTTCACTATAACACCAAACTGGTGGCCAGCCAAGCGAACATGGCTCCTTTTAAGTCACTTTATTTTCCAAAAGAATCCAGTTGTATCTCAAACATCCTTTAAGAGAACAGAAATATTCTATAAAAATATTAAACAATAATGCCACCACTATAGTTAATTAGCTGGGTACACACTTCTCACGTACAGAAACCAAATATTAGCCATGTCGTCATTCCTAATCACAAACCTGCCAAACAGTCCAGAATATCCATTTTCATAGCCAAGTTCCAATAACATATATAACCACGGAGCAACCAGCAAACACGTCCGTCTCCTAGGAAGCACTTAAAGGAATTGACCAAGGAATTGACCAAGGAAGCACTTAAAGGAATTGACGGAAGGGCACCACCAGGAGTGGGGCCTGCGGCTTAATTTGACTCAACACGGGAAACCTCACCAGGCCCGGACACTGGAAGGATTGACAGATTGAGAGCTCTTTCTTGATTCAGTGGGTGGTGGTGCATGGCCGTTCTTAGTTGGTGGAGCGATTTGTCTGGTTAATTCCGATAACGAACGAGACTCTAGCCTGCTAACTAGGCGTTGGAATCTTTCCTTCCAACGTTCATGTCTTCTTAGAGGGACAGGCTGCCTCTAGCAGCACGAGATTGAGCAATAACAGGTCTGTGATGCCCTTAGATGTTCTGGGCCGCACGCGCGCCACACTGAAGGAATCAACGTGTCTTCCCTGACCGAAAGGTCCGGGTAACCCGCTGAACCTCCTTCGTGCTAGGGATTGGGGCTTGCAATTATGTCCCATAAACGAGGAATTCCCAGTAAGCGCAAGTCATAAGCTTGCGTTGATTACGTCCCTGCCCTTTGTACACACCGCCCGTCGCTACTACCGATTGAATGATTTAGTGAGGCCTTCGGACTGATACCCGGCACCTCCGTCTTGCGGTGGTACCGACGTGTCGGAAAGATGGCCAAACTTGATCATTTAGAGGAAGTAAAAGTCGTAACAAGGTTTCCGTATGTGAACCTGCGGAAGGATCATTATCAATTCATCACCACTGCGGTGGTTGATGTCAAAAGTTTCTTATTAGTGTGTCGTATCAGTTAGATTGACACCGTTGAACGGGAGCCACTGATCTTGACAGGCGAAGGAGAGAAAGGTGAGCCGTGTCTTCCCTTTAGTTGGGAAGCGAGCAGCAAGAACGGGAGCCACTGTCATCGGCGAGGGTAGCGTAGGCTACCTGTTGACACAGGCCGTGTGTCATCAAAGGATTGGAGTAGACTTATTTCGGTGGAAAAGAAGTCTTGAAAAGACTCCAAGAGAGTAAGACTTATTCCATCGGAGCAGGAGTCTTAAATGCTCAGTCAGATGACATGATAAACCAGTTCCGACGTCCAAGGGCTCAAGTAAGCTTATTCCGTTTGAAAAGAAGTCTTGAAAAGACTCCAAGAGAGTAAGACTTATTCCATCGGAGCAGGAGCGTTTAAAATGCTTGTGTCGGATGTCGAGTGCTGGGGTAGAACGGAAGCTTGTCCTCCAAGGACTCGAGTAGGCTGTGACTGCTTTGTGGGAGAAGTCTTGAAAAGGCTCCGAGGAGCAAGGCTTACACGTTAGTAGCACAAGAAGCCTTTAATACGCTCGGGTCGGGCGACTAGAGCTAGAATTCGCTGCTTTGTAGGCCAGTATCCTTTTCTGTTCAAGATGGCCTTCAATGAAAAACTGGTAGCCATGATTTTTGGCTACAAACTCATGGGCAGCCTAAGATTATTCCTTGTGATGCAGGGAAAGGCTTTCGAATGAACACGCCCAGCTTTGTGGTGAGTGACCGCAGCTGACGGGGCCAAACAGGAGGCAGGGCGGCCCCCGATGCGGTTTGTTTACCGAACTTTAATTTCTTGCACGGCATACGTGAAATGCTGTTGTAGAATTTTTACAACCCTGAACGGTGGATCACTTGGCTCGTGGGTCGATGAAGAACGCAGCTAGCTGCGCGAAAGAGTGTGAACTGCAGGACACACGAACATCGACGTTTCGAACGCACATTGCGACCCAGGATCTCTTCTGGGTCACACCTGTCTGAGGGTCGGTAACTTTATCCTGGCGGTGGAAGTTTTTCGGATGACCCCACGGCCTCTCGCTACTTCGGTAGTGATGCTGTGGCCATGTGCAAGGGGCCTGGCAAGGGGTCTCGCGCAAGGCTTGACTTTCTTGTTGGTAACCTCTTGTGACCATGGGTCCGGGGAATGGAAACTGTGTGTTCTTGGGCTTCCGCGACAGCGGTCGTCTTAAATGAGCAGCAAAGGCTGGTGGTTTACATCCGCCTGTTGAGGCAGTTTTTGTCTCGACAAAAGTTCCTAAGTGAATTGGGGAACTTGGTCCTTGGAT
>NW_027656445.1:60000-62500 GCF_964235325.1 Thermobia domestica
GAGACGCCGTCGGGAGCTCTGGGAAGAGTTTTCTTTTCTGTTTCAGCGTTCACGTTCCCTGGAAGCATTTCGCATGGAGATAGGGAATAGAACGCGAAGAGCACCGCAGTTGCAGCGGTGTCCAGAGAGTCCCGATGGACCTTGAAAATCCGAGAGAGGGACACGTGGAGGTGTCGCGCCCGATCGTACCCATATCCGCAGCAGGTCTCCAAGGTGAAGAGCCTCTAGTCGATAGATTAATGTAGGTAAGGGAAGTCGGCAAATCCGATCCGTAACTTCGGGATAAGGATTGGCTCTGAGGATCGGGGCTAGTCGGGCTTGGTCGGGAAGTGGGTTGTTCGCTGACGTGCCGGGCCTGGGTGAGGTGACGGTCAAGGGTTACACCTTGTTCCTTAACCGAGTTCGGTCCCGTGCCTTGGCCTCCCACGGATCTTCCTTGCTGGGAGCGCCGGGCACGCCCCGGCCTTTGGCCCCCTCTCTGTCAGCTTAGTCTCTTCGTGCAAGGGTTCCAGGCCATTATCCAACGTCTGACAGAGGCCCGACCTCCTCGAGGTGGGGGCTGGATAACGAAGCCTCAGGCGGAACGGTAACGCACTAATTTTTTCCTGCTCCTTCAACCTACTGTGCGTGGTAAGTCCTGAGGCTCGGCTAACGGGCTCTACGTAGTCGACGTCCATCTAGTTGTCCAGCCGCCGCACCGAGTGGGTGGTGCGTGCGGTCGTCTCTCTTTGATTGGCGCATTGCGGTGCGAGAAGCGATTCATTCAGTGGGTGGTGTGCATCGAGGCCAGGTGCGCCTCACCCGGCCTTGACCTCCGTTTTTAGGAGGGAAAGGGGTCTTAACCGGGTGGGGGGCTTGTCTTAACTGTCTGTCTGTCCGTAGTCCGGTTGGGCGGTTTACAAACTGTGGTGTGACTGTGCAGTGGTGTCTCAGTTTTTTAACGTGTGATGGCTACCAGTGGGCGACGAGTTGGCAGCCGTATCAAGTCTGTGCCAGCTGCAGGACGGTCACAAGAAGAAGAAGCGGCGAAGTCTCTGGCAAGAAGAGGATGGTCGGAGTCTCGCTTAGAATCAACTTTAGACATGGACTGTGTGGATGAGGATAGCCTGACCGGAGGAGGTGAAGTGTCGGACGATCTGGACAGTGTCTCTGTTGAGGATGTGGAGCTGGAAGACGAGGAGGAGGTCTTCCAAGCTGAAGGTGAGGTGTCTGCTGTGTCGGCTGTATCCGCTGTGTCTGCTGTGTCTGCTGTGTCTGCAGTGTCTGCTGTGTCTGCTGGGTCTGCTGTGTCTGCAGTGTCGGCTGTGTCTGCTGTGTCTGCTGGGTCTGCGGGGTCTGCTGAGTCTGCTGGGCCCGGCCCCTCTGGAAGTGACGATGTACCAGAATTCAGATTGGGATTCCCTTTTGGGACATTGGAGTGTCCTAAACATCCAGGATTGTGCTTTGCTTCTGAAAGTAATTTCAGAAAGCATCTCAAGAACCACTATGTGGATTATGAGTGCCTGAAGTGCGGCAAGTCCTTCTCCCGCTTCAACGCTATTACTTGCCATGTTCCTAAGTGCCCAGGTAAATCAACAGACGCATTAGCTTTCAAGTGCGATCTGTGTACTAAAGCCTTTGCCTCAAAGATTGGTCTCGGCCAACATATGAGGAACAAACATCCTGCGGCTTGGGATCAAAAGCGTTCGGGGGAGGAGGGCTTGGCGAACTTCTGGACGGTAGAGGAAGAGGACAGTCTCATCAAGATCTGTCGCAAACACAAAGGAGATCCTAATGTAAACCTTATTGCTGCCAATGCTCTGAAGGGGAAATCTCTGGATGAAATAAGATTCAAGAAAAGAAAGCTTTTCTTGAAGGGTCTCATCCCGCCTGAGGCCAGAGTAGAAAGCCAGAGGGGAAGGGGCCAGCAGAATGTTGGCAGATTAGAAGTGTCGTCTCGTTTGGCTGGTGAGGTCAGCGGCTGTCGTGTCCGGCTAGGTGAGGAGATCTCTCGCCTGGACCCCAAGGTTGATACCGACGCATTAAAAGAGGCCTCTTTGAGTGCTCTGTTGGATGACTACATCAATATCAACAATAATGCCGAAGCTAGGTCGCTGGGCGGAGAGGGCAACCCTCAGCAACTCTCTCACGAACTGAAAAGAGCTCGCAGTGAGTCTCAATCTAAACAAGTCATGCTGGAGGAGCAAGAAGCCGAAATCCTTAGGCTTCAAGAGCATTGTTCTAAAGTGGAGAAGCAGGTCGCTGATCTGCAGAGGGAGAAGGAGAGACTGGTCTCCGAGAATAACAAGTGGCAGCAATTTCTTGCCCTTGAGGACGATGCTCTGAAGGATAGACTGCTGTCTGGCTCCGCGGGAGACTCCTCTGCCTCTAGTCTCAGGGAGGAGGTAGAGAGACTGGAGGCGGAGCTGGCTCTCGGGGAGTTGGAATTACAGCGAGTACGCAACCAGCTTGAGGTCTCCTGTGAAGAGATAAAAGAGCTGAGGGAGGCTCTCTCTTGCCT
>NW_027656445.1:67500-89830 GCF_964235325.1 Thermobia domestica
CAGGGGCGACCTCGTCCGTCAATTCCCTACCCCAGTCCGTACTGCCTGCATGACACCAGATACCACAGTTGCCATACTATCACCGACAAGTACACCTGGCATTCAGGCTGTGCACTTTGCCCTCCATATAATGTGTCCGTTCCCAGAAATAGTACATTTGTCTCATGGTAAGCGGGGTCCCTTTTATTTGACGGCAACAAAGTCATCAATCACCGACATGGTTTACCTTCTCGCTCCCGTTAAACTTAAGCGTGCACGCACTGGCTTAATTGACGGCAACTGCGCCCTCCATCACCGCTACAATTTACCGTATGCTTTCTTATGTTGACTTTCATTAGTTTACTGTTATGTGCTGATTTCTTAATTTGGTTGTTTTCGCTCACAGTTGTGTACTTTCCTGATGAGGTATAAATATATATATCTTCTCTTGAGAGTGCAAAAGTGTCTTATGTGGAATGTTCCATATGCTCATAATTGCCCACTTTTTTTTTCCATTTGCTCATAATTGCCGACTTTACCTTTTCCCACTCGCTCACACTTGCCGATCTTTATTTTTTTTACACATACATAAAAGTGTTAGCAAGGGCAACATGGGTGTCATGATATGCAGGGGCTCCTCTGTATGACGGCAACTAAAGCATCCATCACCGACAAGGTTTACCTTCTCGCTCCCGTTAAACTTAAGCGTGGACGGACTAGTTTACATGACGGTAACTGCGCCCTCCATCACCGCCACAATTTACCGTATGCTTCCTTTTGTTGAATTTCAATAGTTTACAGTTATGTGGTGATTTCTTTTTCTTAATTTGGTTGTTTACGCTCACACTTGTGTACTTTTCAGATGAGGTATATATATATATATATATATATATATATATGTTCTTTTCAGAGCGCGACAAGTGTCTCATGTGGAATGTTCCATATGCTCATAATTGCCGACTTTTTTTTTCATTTGCTCATAATTGCCGACTTCACCTTTTCCCACTCGCTCACACTTGCCGATCTTTACTTCTTTTCACATACTTAAAAGTGTTAGTAAGGGGAACATGGGTCTCATGATAAGCACGGGCTCCTCTATATGACGGCAACTAAGCCATCCATCACCGACATGGTTTACCTTCTCGCTCCCGTTAAACTTAAGCGTGCACGCACTGGTTTAATTGACGGCAACTGCGCCCTCCATCACCGCCACAATTTACCGTATGCTTTCTTTTGTTGAATTTCATTAGTTTACACTTATGTGCTGATTTCTTAATTTGGTTGTTTTCGCTCACAGTTGTGTATTTTCCTGATGAGGTATATAGTGTCTTATGTGGAATGTTCCATATGCTCATAATTGCCGACTTTTTTGTTTTGCTCATAATTGCCGACTTTACCTTTTCCCACTCGCTCACACTTGCCGATCTTTATTTTTTTTTTACACATACATAAAAGTGTTAGCAAGGGGAACATGGGTCTCATGATAAGCAGGGGCTCCTCTGTATGACGGCAACTAAAGCATCCATCACCGACAAAGTTTACCTTCTCGCTCCCGTTAAACTTGAGCGTGAACGGATTAGTTTACATGACGGTAACTGCGCCCTCCATCACCGCCATAATTTACCGTATGCTTTCTTTTCTTGATCTTCATTTGCTTTCAGTTATGTGCTGTTCTCTTTTTTTTTTTTTTTTTTTTAATTTCCTTACTTTCGCTCACAGTTGTTGTGTAATTTCCAGACGATGTATATATATCCTCTTGAGAGTACAACAAGTGTCTTATCACACTTTTATGTTCTTTTTATTTATTTAATTCTCCCATTTGGAATATTCCATATGCTCATAATTGCTGTTTTTTTTTTTTTTCATTTGCTCATAATTGCCGACTTTACGTTTTCGCACTCGCTCGCACTTGCTGATCTTGACTTGTTTTCACATACATGAAAGTGTTAGCAAGTGGAACATGGGTCTCACGATAGACAGGGGTTTCTCTATATGACGGCAACTAAGCCATCCATCACCGACATGGTTTACCTTCTCGCTCCCGTTAAACTTAAGCGTGGACGGACTTGTTTACATGACGGTAACTGCGCCCTCCATCACCGCCACAATTTACTGTATGCTTTATTTTGTTGAACTTCATTAGGTTACACTTATGTGGTGATTTCGTTTTAAATTTGGTTGTTTTAGATCACAGTTGTGTGCTTTCTATCGACTCAAATTTCCAGACGATGTGTGTATCTTCTCGTGAGAGTACAACAAAGGTCTTATTTTCTTTTTAATTTTTACCACATATTTTTAAGTATGATAATGGTTTATTTATTTATTTATTTATTTATTTATTTATTTTTGAACTTCACAGCCCTGTATTTCCATTTGGAATTTTTACCTACCTCGTCATTCATTTGCTGTGTTCTTCCCTTAGAAGTATTTAATTTTTATTAAATTATTTATTTATTTAATCTCGTTGAGAAAAATTCGTGTTCACAGAAAGAAATTATTCTTTCACTACCGAGGTGGCACACGCCAACACCGCGTTTTATCGGATTTCTGCCGTTCCTTCCCATATACTTTGCTGTTGCTATAGTGTGCACGAAGTCCCTTGAAATTTTAACCTATCTGCCACGATTATGCACCGGAGCAAAGAGATGCAATAAACCTATCTTTTCTTTCGGGGGGGGGGGGGAGTTGGGTTTGTGAGAAAAACCATGGATGAATTTTTATATATATTCCGTGTCACTGCGGTTAAATATATATTCTTTACATATTTCTTTACTTTGCCATGCTTTTCCTTACTTTTCAGTGCTTTGCCATGGTTTGGGTTGAAATTTCACTTTTGTAGTTAGAACAGTTTTGTTAAAAACGTGATTTGCAATAACAACAATTTCAAACATTAGCAAAAAGTAAAAATATTGGAATTTGCATTATTTCTGTATCAGCCACCTCGTGGCTAAGCCGTTAATATATGCGCTTCTGGCGTTAGGGATCCAAGTTTTATTCCGGCAAACAGCCTGGGTCGTTCGCCTCCCGTATTAAGCCAAATTTCAACTTTCTTGCACATATTTATTACTATTATTAGTATTATTATTAAAAATGAAATTAAATGAAATCTTCAAGATTTACGTCCCACAATTATGCTGCGATCAAGGTACACCTCATGTAGAAATTGCACTATTCTGGTTTGAATAGTTTCGTTAAAATAGTGGGAGAACGTAATTTACAAAAAAAAAAAAAAAAAAAAAAAAACATGACCACAAGTGTGAGCGAAATGTAAAAGTTTTCCAATTTACTTTCTTACTCTGTTATTGCTCACCCATTAGCACAGAATAGTATCTGGTTAAGTGACATTTATGTTGCTTTACTTCTTACCGCATTTTTTAAACCTTATAAATTGTGACGGCAAGTGTGAGCATTTTGACGGCACGTGTGAGCATTTTGACGGCAACTGTGCGTAGTGAGCATTTTGACGGCAACTGTGAGCATGTTGACGGCAGCTATGAGCCTTATCTGCGCAAATATGAGAGTACTAATATTTATACATATTTCAATGCACAGTGTTTAGGTACAGGTAGGCTGGGAATGTCACTAATCTATCTTTCGTCAAGATAGTGGAAAAACAGAATCTGGGATGACCGTCATTCCGAATGTGAAGGAATAAACAACAGTGTTGTTGTTTGCTCTCTCCCTACATCATTGTTCATTAATTGAAGCTGGAATGGATATTAGTGATTTCTTTTCATTATTTCTATGTTTTATCCCCCCCCCCCACACACACACACTGCTCTAACGATTGTCTTATTTTTACGGTGCATGCCCCACACATCTTCATTTCCAATAAACCTCGTTTTAGCCGGAAAATTTTCAACCCTCCGCTACATTTTGAACTGTAATAACTTTTTTAATTATTTATTATTATTATTATTATTATTATTATTATTATTATTTTTATCATTTTTGTAAATGTGAATATAAAAATTCCTAATAACCTACTGCGATATACTGTGTTTGCATATATTCCGTTTAGAAATATTACTATTCTAGTTTTATTGGTTTTTCTCTATTCGTAGTGGGAAGAAAATGATTTCAATTTCTCATCTATCCTTGCAGGTAGCGTTCAAAGCCCTTGACGGCCCAGTGTGGTCTGTGCTTGCGCAGTAATATTTTCAACCTTCTGCACCAATTTGAAGTATATTTTCCTTCATAAAATTGGAGTTACTACAATTCTTTATATCAATTCCCCGTGCACAGTATTTTCATACACTTTCTGTGCAAAATTGCACTATTCTGGTTTGAATAATTTCCCAAAAATAGTGTAGAAACGTAATTTCAAACAAGCTTGACCACAAGGGTGAGCCGAAATGTAATGGTATTCCAATTTACATTCTCACTCTCTTATAGTTCACCCATTGACGCAGAATAGTATATAGTTAAATAAATTTTATATTGTTTTCCTTTTTATCAATATTTTTCCTCGTCTCACCTTCCACCACAGTATCCACACATCTTTGCGGCAATCGAAACCTGTCTTCGCCGACAAAATTTTAACCCTCCGGTAAAAGAGAAACTGAATTTTTCTCTGTTAGTAATTTGTATATACAAACTGTTTGTACGTTGTCGCATGTACTGTGTTTAAGTACGTCTTGTGTAGAACTTTCACTATTCTAGCTTCTACGGTCTCTTTACAATTGAGAAAAGAACATGATTTTGTGTTCTCCTCTACACCTGCCGGCTGCGTTCGCAGTTTTCGACGGTCAGTGTGGCCTCTGTTTGCCGTCAAATGTTCAACCTTCTGTAACATTTTAAAGTTTTATATATATATGGCGATACAACAATTCTTTTTATGAACTTCCCTGTAAAGTATGTAGGTTCACGTCTTGCAGAAATTAAATTAATCGGGTACGAATAGTTTTCTTGCAATAGTACAAAAACTTAATTTGGAATAAAAATGACCACAAGTGTGAGCAAAATGTAAAATTCTTCTTATTTACTTTCTTACTCTATTATAGGTCGCCACCATTGAAAGAGTAAAACTATATGGTGAAATAAAATTTATGTTGTTTTTCTTTTTATCACTATTTTTCTTCTTTTCATTTTCCCTCACAATGTCCGCACATCTTGGCGGACAGCAAAGCCTGTCTTCGCGGGACAAAATTTGCGGTGCTGCTTACAAAATGCCTACGTTTGAAAAGATATATCATGTCTCAATTGTACCTGTGAATTAACAACGATATGTTATTCGGTTCATCGACATTCACATTCCAACATATCTGTCATCAGTCACTTAGCTCATCCCTTAAGTACACGCATAAAAGAGGTCCTAATTTTCATGCTCGTTCACACGAATATTTCAGTTTATTTCATATTACGGAATTCCATTGAACGCTCCTTTGTAAAAAAAAAAAAAAAAAAAAAAAAAACCTCCAGGTTTTGATTCCGCTGACAGCGTTCAATTTCAACTTTAGGCTGGATTTTGAGCTCTCATGGCGATAAGCGGTTAAAGTTTTCCATGGGAGATACGTGTTCAACTTTGGGCATATTGACGGCAACCATGAACCATTATGTTGCCACCTATGAGACTTAAGTCCGCAATTATGAACGAAAAGTCGGCAACTATGAGCGTTTTGACGGCAACTGTGAGCCCTGGGTCGGCAATTATGAACAAAAGTCGGCAACTATGAGCATCATGAAAGCGAGTGTGAGCACTTTGGAAGCACCTGTGAACATTCTGAAGTCAACTGTGAGTATTTTGAAGATAAGCATGAAAAATTATGTTTTCAATTGTGAGCCCTATATTCGCAAATATGAACGAAAAGTCGGCAACTATGAGCGTTTTGACGGCAACTGTGAGCCCTGGGTCGGCAATTATGAACAAAAGTCGGCAACTATGAGCATCGTGAAAGCGAGGTGTGAGCACTTTGGAAGCACCTGTGAACATTCTGAAGCCAAATGCGAGTATTTTGAAGATAAACATGAAAAATTATGTTTTCAATTGTGAGCCCTATATTCGCAAATATGAACGAAAAGTCGGCAACTATGAGCATCATGAAAGCGAGTGTGAGCACTTTGGAAGCACCTGTGAACATTCTGAAGCCAAATGCGAGTATTTTGAAGATAAGCATGAAAAATTATGTTTTCAATTGTGAGCCCTATATTCGCAAATATGAACGAAAAGTCGGCAACTATGAGCGTTTTGACGGCAACTGTGAGCCATAGGTCGGCAATTATGAACAAATAGTCGGCAACTATGAGCACTTTATTGGTAAATGTGAGCATGCTGACGGCTTGAGTGAGGAAACTGACGGCAACTGTGAGCCTTTTGACAGCAACCATGAAACATTTAACTTACACTATCAACTGTATATTTCATATTATGAATGAAAGGTCGACAACTATGAGCCTTGTGAGAGCGAGTGTTAGCAATTTCAGGGTTAGTGTGAAAATTGTCAAGGCAACGGAGAGTATTTGGAAGGTAAACATAAACTACAATGTCGGCAACTTTGACCCCAATGTCCGCAATTATGAACGAAAAGTCGGCAACTATGAGCGTTTTGACGGCAAGTGTGAGCACCCTGAAAGTACGTGTGAACATTCTGAAGCCAACTGCTAGTATTTTCAAGATAAACATGAAAAATTATGTATTCAATTGTGAGCTCTATATCCGCAATTATGAACGAAAAGTCGACAACTATGAGCGTTTTGATGGCAACTGTGAGCCTTGGGTCGGCAATTATGAACAAAAAGTCGGCAACTATGAGCATCATGAAAGCGAGTGTGAGCACTTTGGAAGCACGTGTGAACATTGTGAAGCCAACTGCGAGTATTTTGAAGATAAGCATGAAAAATTATGTTTTCAACTATGAGCCCTATATCCGCAAATATGAACGAAAAGTCGGCAACTATGATCGTTTTGACGGCAAGTGTGAGGATTTTGACGGCTAGTGTGAACCTTCTCATGGTAACTGTGAGCTCTATGTCCGCAATTATGAACGAATTGTGGGCAACTATGAGCATTTTGACGGCTTGTGTGAGGATCCTCATGGCAACTTTGAGCATTTTGATCCGATGATTCCTTCCACCTACTTCGATAAAAAAAAAAAAATGTTTTCGTACATTCTCGGTAGAGATTTCTCTTCTCTAGTTTCACTAGTTTTCTTTCTGTTGAGAAGAAGAAAAAAGAAAAGAAAAAGAAAGAAAATGGAAAGAAAGAAAAAATGAAAGAAAAGAAAAAAAAAGATATCAAATTATGTACTCTCACGGGCGGTGTTCACGTTAAGCGTGGGCTCTGTTTGCCGTCAAATTTTCAAATTTCTACAACAATTTAGAGTATCTTTTCTTGTAGAAAAGTGCAGATACAATAATTCCTTACACGTACTCGAACGCATAATATCCAGGTACACTTGTTGTAGAAATTGCACTTCTCAGTTTTGAATAGTTTCCTTATAGTAGTGCAAAAGCTTAGTTTCGAATAAAAATGACCTCAAGTGTGAGCGAAATATAAATTTACTCTAATTTACTTTCATGCTCTATTATTGTTCACCCATTGAAAGAGTAAAGTATATGATTAAATAAAATTTATGTTATTATTATTATTTTTTTTCGCTTATCACTATTTTTCTTCTTTCCACTTTTCCGCACAATGTCAACACATCTTCGTGCACAGCTACACCTCTCTTAGTCGAAAACTTTTCAAACCTTCGGTAAAAGACAAACAAAAGTTTAGTTTGGTTAGCTTGTGGCTTCGCCCACAAAGCCCCTCCTTTTGAAGGTATTTCGCCCTTGCACCTCTTATTCTCACAATTCTAGGGAATTTCAAGTTTACTTTACTATTTCAACTAATTAAAAGATAAGATTTTGGATCCCAAGAAAACGCCTATTTAAATAGCGTGGGGATTTCTTCATCCTCCTTTAGACCCCTTAAACATTAAAAATATTCACTTTTGGCAATTTTGCTGTAGCTTAGTCTGGAAAGCCTACAATTATGCTAAATTTCATCATTGCAATCCTACCACAATTAACCGAACATTTTGGCGTGCAGAAGACGTCCCATATAAATGACATGAGAAAGACTTTTCAATTCCCCATAAAACCACTCTAAAGTTGAAAATTTTTACTTTGTACTGATTTACTTAGGTAACGCTAATGAAAACGTACAAGAATACCGAATTTCTCGTTTGTGTTCCAATTACAAGTAACTAAACTTTGAGATTACAAGTCTAAATAAAGGCCCATTTAAATAACATGGGGAATTTCTTCATTTCCTCTTTAGACCTCTTAAAAGTTAAAAATATTCACTTTTGACAATTTTCCTGTTGGTTAGTCCCGACAATCTACAATCATGTCGAAATTAGTTATTGTAGCCCTACAGGAAGTGCCCAATAATTTTGGGATGTCAAAGGTGTTTCATAGAAATAACATGGGAAATTTTTTGAGTTCCGCATAAAACCACGCTAAACTTGGAAATATATATCCAACTAGGTAAGACTTACGAAAACGTACAAGTATACGGAATTTCAAAGTTTTATTAAAAGTACCTAAAATTTCAGATTATAGGTCCGCAAAACCGTCCATTTAAATAACATGGGAAATATCTTCATCGCCCCTTTAGACCAACTAAACATTCGAAATATTCACTTTTGGAAATTTTCCTGTGACTTACTCCCGAAAGGCTACAGTTTCGTCAAATATGGCCATTATAACTCTACAGGAAGTGCCTCATAATTTGCGGGTGTGAAAGGCGTCGTATACGTAAAGCCTTCGTTGCTTTTTTTTTTTCTTACCACATTTAGTAATTTTATAAATTTTGAGGACATGTAAAAGAATTTTGACGGCAAGTGTGAGCAGTTTGACGGCTAGTGTTACAACGATAAAATACAATTCGCTGTAGCCTTGGTTCCTTATTTTCTTATAATACATACGAGCCACATCAAAATAACAATGTTTCCATTACGTGGTTTCTCTCCTTATATATATATATATATATATATATATATATATATATATATATATATATATATGTGTGTATTATTTATCTGATTGCCTGCCAACTAGATATTGAAAACCTTATTATTTTATGACATATGAATATCTTTTTTTTTGTATATTTGATAATTCTATATTTTTAACTAACTTCTTCTTCGAAATTAACCTATGTTAGTACATATAAAGAAATACTCATTGCCCAAGTACCGCTGTAGCGTGAACCATCTGACGGCAAGTGTGAGCCCATGTCCAAAATTATGAACGAAAAGTCGGCAACTATGAGCGTGTTCACGGCAACTGTGAGGCCTTGGCCGGCAATTATGAACAAAAAGTCGGCAACTATGAGCATCATGAGAACTAGTGTGAGCACTTTGAAAGCACGTGTGAACATTCTGAAGCAAACTGCGAGTATTTTCAAGATAAGCATGAAGAATTATGTTTTCAATTGTGAGCCCCATAACTGCAATTATCAACAAAAAGTCGGCAACTATGAACGAAAAGTCGGCAACTATGAGCAGCGTGAAAGCCAGTGTGAGCACGTGAACTTTCTGGAGCAAACTGCGAGTATTTTCAAGATAAGCATGAAGAATTATGTTTTCAATTGTGAGCCCCATATCCGCAATTATGAACGAAAACTAGGCAACTATGAGCGTTTTGAATGCAACTGTGAGGCCTTGGTCGGCAATTATGAACGAATGGTCGGCAACTATGAGCACTTTTTTTTTTTAATGTGAACATTCTGACGGCTTGCGTGAGGAATCTGACGGAAACTGTGAGGCTTTCGACAACAACCATGAACCATTTAACTTACACTATCAGCAGTATGTTAGATATTATGAATGAAAAGTCGGCAACTATGAGCATCGTGGAAACGAGTGTGAGCATTTTGAAAGTACGTGTGAAGATTCTGAAGGCAACTGTAAGTATTTTGAAGATGGGCACGAACGAATATGTAGGCAAATATGAGCCCTTTGTCCGCAATTATGAACGAAAAGTCGGCAACTATGAACGTTTTGACGGCAACTGTGAGGCCTTGGTCGGCAATTATGAACGAATAGTCGGCAACTATGAGCACTTTTTTTTTAATGTGAGAATTCTCACGTTTTGCGTGAGCATTGTGACAGAAACTGTGAGGCTTTTGACACCAACCGTGAACCATTTAAGTTACACTATCAGCAGTATGTTAGATATTATGAATGAAAAGTCGGCAACTATGAGCATCGTGGAAGCGAGTGTGAGCATTTTTAAAGTACGCGTGAACATTCTGAAGGCAGCTGTGTGTATTCTGAGGATGAGCATGAAACATTATGTAGGAAACTATGAGCCCTTTGTCCGCAATTATGAACAAAAAGTCGGCAAATATGAGCGTTTTGACGGCAACTGTGAGGCGTTGGTCGGCAATTATAAACATGTAGTCGGCAACTATGAGCGTTTTGACAGCAACTGTGAGGCCTTGGTCGGCAATTATGAACGAATGGTCGGCAACTATGAGCACATTTTTTTTTCTAATGTGAGGATTATCACGGCTTGTCTGAAGAATCTGGCCGCAACTGTGAGACTTTTCACAGCAACTGTGAACCATTTAACTTACACTATCAGCATTATGAATGAAAAGTCGGCAACTAAGAGCATTGTGTAAGAGAGTGTGAGCATTTTGAAACTAAGTGTGAACATTCTGAAGGCAACTGTGAGTATTTTTAGGATGAGCACGAATCAGTATGTGGGCAACTATGAGCCCTTTGTCCGCAATTATGAACGAAATGTCGGCAACTATGAGCGTTTTGACGGCAACTGTGAGGAGTTGGTCGGCAATTATGAGCAAATAGTCGGCAACTATGAGCACTTTTTTTTTTTTTGAATGTGAGCATTCTGACGGCTTGTGTCAAGAATCTGACCGCAACTATGAGACTTTTGACAGCAACCATCAACCATGTAACTTACACTATCAGCATTATGAATAAAAAGTCGGCAACTATGACCATCGTGGGAGCGAGTGTGAGCTTTTTGAAAGTACGTGTGAACATTCTGAAGGCAACTGTGAGTATTTTGAAGATAAGCACGAAACATTATGTAGGCAACTATGAGCCCTTTGTACGCAATTATGAACGAAAAGTCGGCAACTATGAGCGTTTTGACGGCAGCTGTGAGGAGTTGGTCGGCAATTATGAGCAAATAGTCGGCAACTATGAGCACTTTTTTTTTTTTGAATGTGAGCATTCTGATGGCTTGTGTCAAGAATCTGACCGCAACTATGAGACTTTTCACAGCAACTGTGAACCATTTAACTTACACTATCAGCATTATGAATGAAAAGTCGGCAACTAAGAGCATTGTGTAAGAGAGTGTGAGCATTTTGAAACTACGTGTGAACATTCTGAAGGCAACTGTGAGTATTTTTAGGATGAGCACGAATCAGTATGTGGGCAACTATGAGCCCTTTGTCCGCAATTATGAACGAAAAGTCGGCAACTATGAGCGTTTTGACGGCAACTGTGAGGCCTTGGTCGGCAATTATGAACGAATAGTCGGCAACTATGAGCGTTTTGACGGCAACTGTGAGGCCTTGGTCGGCAATTATGAACGAATGGTCGGCAACTATGAGCGTTTTGACGGCAAGTGTGAGGATTTTGACGGCTAGTGTGAACCTTCTCATGGTAACTGTGAGCTCTATGTCCGCAATTATGAACGAATTGTGGGCAACTATGAGCATTTTGACGGCTTGTGTGAGGATCCTCATGGCAACTTTGAGCATTTTGATCCGATGATTCCTTCCACCTACTTCGATAAAAAAAAAAAAATGTTTTCGTACATTCTCGGTAGAGATTTCTCTTCTCTAGTTTCACTAGTTTTCTTTCTGTTGAGAAGAAGAAAAAAGAAAAGAAAAAGAAAGAAAATGGAAAGAAAGAAAAAATGAAAGAAAAGAAAAAAAAAGATATCAAATTATGTACTCTCACGGGCGGTGTTCACGTTAAGCGTGGGCTCTGTTTGCCGTCAAATTTTCAAATTTCTACAACAATTTAGAGTATCTTTTCTTGTAGAAAAGTGCAGATACAATAATTCCTTACACGTACTCGAACGCATAATATCCAGGTACACTTGTTGTAGAAATTGCACTTCTCAGTTTTGAATAGTTTCCTTATAGTAGTGCAAAAGCTTAGTTTCGAATAAAAATGACCTCAAGTGTGAGCGAAATATAAATTTACTCTAATTTACTTTCATGCTCTATTATTGTTCACCCATTGAAAGAGTAAAGTATATGATTAAATAAAATTTATGTTATTATTATTATTTTTTTTCGCTTATCACTATTTTTCTTCTTTCCATTTTTCCGCACAATGTCAACACATCTTCGTGCACAGCTACACCTCTCTTAGTCGAAAACTTTTCAAACCTTCGGTAAAAGACAAACAAAAGTTTAGTTTGGTTAGCTTGTGGCTTCGCCCACAAAGCCCCTCCTTTTGAAGGTATTTCGCCCTTGCACCTCTTATTCTCACAATTCTAGGGAATTTCAAGTTTACTTTACTATTTCAACTAATTAAAAGATAAGATTTTGGATCCCAAGAAAACGCCTATTTAAATAGCGTGGGGATTTCTTCATCCTCCTTTAGACCCCTTAAACATTAAAAATATTCACTTTTGGCAATTTTGCTGTAGCTTAGTCTGGAAAGCCTACAATTATGCTAAATTTCATCATTGCAATCCTACCACAATTAACCGAACATTTTGGCGTGCAGAAGACGTCCCATATAAATGACATGAGAAAGACTTTTCAATTCCCCATAAAACCACTCTAAAGTTGAAAATTTTTACTTTGTACTGATTTACTTAGGTAACGCTAATGAAAACGTACAAGAATACCGAATTTCTCGTTTGTGTTCCAATTACAAGTAACTAAACTTTGAGATTACAAGTCTAAATAAAGGCCCATTTAAATAACATGGGGAATTTCTTCATTTCCTCTTTAGACCTCTTAAAAGTTAAAAATATTCACTTTTGACAATTTTCCTGTTGGTTAGTCCCGACAATCTACAATCATGTCGAAATTAGTTATTGTAGCCCTACAGGAAGTGCCCAATAATTTTGGGATGTCAAAGGTGTTTCATAGAAATAACATGGGAAATTTTTTGAGTTCCGCATAAAACCACGCTAAACTTGGAAATATATATCCAACTAGGTAAGACTTACGAAAACGTACAAGTATACGGAATTTCAAAGTTTTATTAAAAGTACCTAAAATTTCAGATTATAGGTCCGCAAAACCGTCCATTTAAATAACATGGGAAATATCTTCATCGCCCCTTTAGACCAACTAAACATTCGAAATATTCACTTTTGGAAATTTTCCTGTGACTTACTCCCGAAAGGCTACAGTTTCGTCAAATATGGCCATTATAACTCTACAGGAAGTGCCTCATAATTTGCGGGTGTGAAAGGCGTCGTATACGTAAAGCCTTCGTTGCTTTTTTTTTTTTCTTACCACATTTAGTAATTTTATAAATTTTGAGGACATGTATAAGAATTTTGACGGCAAGTGTGAGCAGTTTGACGGCTAGTGTTACAACGATAAAATACAATTCGCTGTAGCCTTGGTTCCTTATTTTCTTATAATACATACGAGCCACATCAAAATAACAATGTTTCCATTACGTGGTTTCTCTCCATTTATATATATATATATATATATATATATATATATATATATATATATATATGTATTATTTATCTGATTGCCTGCCAACTAGATATTGAAAACCTTATTATTTTATGACATATGAATATCTTTTTTTTTTGTATATTTGATAATTCTATATTTTTAACTAACTTCTTCTTCGAAATTAACCTATGTTAGTACATATAAAGAAATACTCATTGCCCAAGTACCGCTGTAGCGTGAACCATCTGACGGCAAGTGTGAGCCCATGTCCAAAATTATGAACGAAAAGTCGGCAACTATGAGCGTGTTCACGGCAACTGTGAGGCCTTGGCCGGCAATTATGAACAAAAAGTCGGCAACTATGAGCATCATGAGAACTAGTGTGAGCACTTTGAAAGCACGTGTGAACATTCTGAAGCAAACTGCGAGTATTTTCAAGATAAGCATGAAGAATTATGTTTTCAATTGTGAGCCCCATAACTGCAATTATCAACAAAAAGTCGGCAACTATGAACGAAAAGTCGGCAACTATGAGCAGCGTGAAAGCCAGTGTGAGCACCTTGAAAGCACGTGTGAACTTTCTGGAGCAAACTGCGAGTATTTTCAAGATAAGCATGAAGAATTATGTTTTCAATTGTGAGCCCCATATCCGCAATTATGAACGAAAACTAGGCAACTATGAGCGTTTTGAATGCAACTGTGAGGCCTTGGTCGGCAATTATGAACGAATGGTCGGCAACTATGAGCACTTTTTTTTTTTAATGTGAACATTCTGACGGCTTGCGTGAGGAATCTGACGGAAACTGTGAGGCTTTCGACAACAACCATGAACCATTTAACTTACACTATCAGCAGTATGTTAGATATTATGAATGAAAAGTCGGCAACTATGAGCATCGTGGAAACGAGTGTGAGCATTTTGAAAGTACGTGTGAAGATTCTGAAGGCAACTGTAAGTATTTTGAAGATGGGCACGAACGAATATGTAGGCAAATATGAGCCCTTTGTCCGCAATTATGAACGAAAAGTCGGCAACTATGAACGTTTTGACGGCAACTGTGAGGCCTTGGTCGGCAATTATGAACGAATAGTCGGCAACTATGAGCACTTTTTTTTAATGTGAGAATTCTCACGTTTTGCGTGAGCATTGTGACAGAAACTGTGAGGCTTTTGACACCAACCGTGAACCATTTAAGTTACACTATCAGCAGTATGTTAGATATTATGAATGAAAAGTCGGCAACTATGAGCATCGTGGAAGCGAGTGTGAGCATTTTTAAAGTACGCGTGAACATTCTGAAGGCAGCTGTGTGTATTCTGAGGATGAGCATGAAACATTATGTAGGAAACTATGAGCCCTTTGTCCGCAATTATGAACAAAAAGTCGGCAACTATGAGCGTTTTGACGGCAACTGTGAGGCGTTGGTCGGCAATTATAAACATGTAGTCGGCAACTATGAGCGTTTTGACAGCAACTGTGAGGCCTTGGTCGGCAATTATGAACGAATGGTCGGCAACTATGAGCACATTTTTTTTTCTAATGTGAGGATTATCACGGCTTGTCTGAAGAATCTGGCCGCAACTGTGAGACTTTTCACAGCAACTGTGAACCATTTAACTTACACTATCAGCATTATGAATGAAAAGTCGGCAACTAAGAGCATTGTGTAAGAGAGTGTGAGCATTTTGAAACTACGTGTGAACATTCTGAAGGCAACTGTGAGTATTTTTAGGATGAGCACGAATCAGTATGTGGGCAACTATGAGCCCTTTGTCCGCAATTATGAACGAAATGTCGGCAACTATGAGCGTTTTGACGGCAACTGTGAGGAGTTGGTCGGCAATTATGAGCAAATAGTCGGCAACTATGAGCACTTTTTTTTTTTGAATGTGAGCATTCTGACGGCTTGTGTCAAGAATCTGACCGCAACTATGAGACTTTTGACAGCAACCATCAACCATGTAACTTACACTATCAGCATTATGAATAAAAAGTCGGCAACTATGACCATCGTGGGAGCGAGTGTGAGCTTTTTGAAAGTACGTGTGAACATTCTGAAGGCAACTGTGAGTATTTTGAAGATAAGCACGAAACATTATGTAGGCAACTATGAGCCCTTTGTACGCAATTATGAACGAAAAGTCGGCAACTATGAGCGTTTTGACGGCAGCTGTGAGGAGTTGGTCGGCAATTATGAGCAAATAGTCGGCAACTATGAGCACTTTTTTTTTTTTGAATGTGAGCATTCTGATGGCTTGTGTCAAGAATCTGACCGCAACTATGAGACTTTTCACAGCAACTGTGAACCATTTAACTTACACTATCAGCATTATGAATGAAAAGTCGGCAACTAAGAGCATTGTGTAAGAGAGTGTGAGCATTTTGAAACTACGTGTGAACATTCTGAAGGCAACTGTGAGTATTTTTAGGATGAGCACGAATCAGTATGTGGGCAACTATGAGCCCTTTGTCCGCAATTATGAACGAAAAGTCGGCAACTATGAGCGTTTTGACGGCAACTGTGAGGCCTTGGTCGGCAATTATGAACGAATAGTCGGCAACTATGAGCGTTTTGACGGCAACTGTGAGGCCTTGGTCGGCAATTATGAACGAATGGTCGGCAACTATGAGCGTTTTGACGGCAAGTGTGAGGATTTTGACGGCTAGTGTGAACCTTCTCATGGTAACTGTGAGCTCTATGTCCGCAATTATGAACGAATTGTGGGCAACTATGAGCATTTTGACGGCTTGTGTGAGGATCCTCATGGCAACTTTGAGCATTTTGATCCGATGATTCCTTCCACCTACTTCGATAAAAAAAAAAAAAATGTTTTCGTACATTCTCGGTAGAGATTTCTCTTCTCTAGTTTCACTAGTTTTCTTTCTGTTGAGAAGAAGAAAAAAGAAAAGAAAAAGAAAGAAAATGGAAAGAAAGAAAAAATGAAAGAAAAGAAAAAAAAAGATATCAAATTATGTACTCTCACGGGCGGTGTTCACGTTAAGCGTGGGCTCTGTTTGCCGTCAAATTTTCAAATTTCTACAACAATTTAGAGTATCTTTTCTTGTAGAAAAGTGCAGATACAATAATTCCTTACACGTACTCGAACGCATAATATCCAGGTACACTTGTTGTAGAAATTGCACTTCTCAGTTTTGAATAGTTTCCTTATAGTAGTGCAAAAGCTTAGTTTCGAATAAAAATGACCTCAAGTGTGAGCGAAATATAAATTTACTCTAATTTACTTTCATGCTCTATTATTGTTCACCCATTGAAAGAGTAAAGTATATGATTAAATAAAATTTATGTTATTATTATTATTTTTTTTCGCTTATCACTATTTTTCTTCTTTCCATTTTTCCGCACAATGTCAACACATCTTCGTGCACAGCTACACCTCTCTTAGTCGAAAACTTTTCAAACCTTCGGTAAAAGACAAACAAAAGTTTAGTTTGGTTAGCTTGTGGCTTCGCCCACAAAGCCCCTCCTTTTGAAGGTATTTCGCCCTTGCACCTCTTATTCTCACAATTCTAGGGAATTTCAAGTTTACTTTACTATTTCAACTAATTAAAAGATAAGATTTTGGATCCCAAGAAAACGCCTATTTAAATAGCGTGGGGATTTCTTCATCCTCCTTTAGACCCCTTAAACATTAAAAATATTCACTTTTGGCAATTTTGCTGTAGCTTAGTCTGGAAAGCCTACAATTATGCTAAATTTCATCATTGCAATCCTACCACAATTAACCGAACATTTTGGCGTGCAGAAGACGTCCCATATAAATGACATGAGAAAGACTTTTCAATTCCCCATAAAACCACTCTAAAGTTGAAAATTTTTACTTTGTACTGATTTACTTAGGTAACGCTAATGAAAACGTACAAGAATACCGAATTTCTCGTTTGTGTTCCAATTACAAGTAACTAAACTTTGAGATTACAAGTCTAAATAAAGGCCCATTTAAATAACATGGGGAATTTCTTCATTTCCTCTTTAGACCTCTTAAAAGTTAAAAATATTCACTTTTGACAATTTTCCTGTTGGTTAGTCCCGACAATCTACAATCATGTCGAAATTAGTTATTGTAGCCCTACAGGAAGTGCCCAATAATTTTGGGATGTCAAAGGTGTTTCATAGAAATAACATGGGAAATTTTTTGAGTTCCGCATAAAACCACGCTAAACTTGGAAATATATATCCAACTAGGTAAGACTTACGAAAACGTACAAGTATACGGAATTTCAAAGTTTTATTAAAAGTACCTAAAATTTCAGATTATAGGTCCGCAAAACCGTCCATTTAAATAACATGGGAAATATCTTCATCGCCCCTTTAGACCAACTAAACATTCGAAATATTCACTTTTGGAAATTTTCCTGTGACTTACTCCCGAAAGGCTACAGTTTCGTCAAATATGGCCATTATAACTCTACAGGAAGTGCCTCATAATTTGCGGGTGTGAAAGGCGTCGTATACGTAAAGCCTTCGTTGCTTTTTTTTTTTCTTACCACATTTAGTAATTTTATAAATTTTGAGGACATGTATAAGAATTTTGACGGCAAGTGTGAGCAGTTTGACGGCTAGTGTTACAACGATAAAATACAATTCGCTGTAGCCTTGGTTCCTTATTTTCTTATAATACATACGAGCCACATCAAAATAACAATGTTTCCATTACGTGGTTTCTCTCCATTATATATATATATATATATATATATATATATATATATATATATATATGTATTATTTATCTGATTGCCTGCCAACTAGATATTGAAAACCTTATTATTTTATGACATATGAATATCTTTTTTTTTTGTATATTTGATAATTCTATATTTTTAACTAACTTCTTCTTCGAAATTAACCTATGTTAGTACATATAAAGAAATACTCATTGCCCAAGTACCGCTGTAGCGTGAACCATCTGACGGCAAGTGTGAGCCCATGTCCAAAATTATGAACGAAAAGTCGGCAACTATGAGCGTGTTCACGGCAACTGTGAGGCCTTGGCCGGCAATTATGAACAAAAAGTCGGCAACTATGAGCATCATGAGAACTAGTGTGAGCACTTTGAAAGCACGTGTGAACATTCTGAAGCAAACTGCGAGTATTTTCAAGATAAGCATGAAGAATTATGTTTTCAATTGTGAGCCCCATAACTGCAATTATCAACAAAAAGTCGGCAACTATGAACGAAAAGTCGGCAACTATGAGCAGCGTGAAAGCCAGTGTGAGCACCTTGAAAGCACGTGTGAACTTTCTGGAGCAAACTGCGAGTATTTTCAACATAAGCATGAAGAATTATGTTTTCAATTGTGAGCCCCATATCCGCAATTATGAACGAAAACTAGGCAACTATGAGCGTTTTGAATGCAACTGTGAGGCCTTGGTCGGCAATTATGAACGAATGGTCGGCAACTATGAGCACTTTTTTTTTTTAATGTGAACATTCTGACGGCTTGCGTGAGGAATCTGACGGAAACTGTGAGGCTTTCGACAACAACCATGAACCATTTAACTTACACTATCAGCAGTATGTTAGATATTATGAATGAAAAGTCGGCAACTATGAGCATCGTGGAAACGAGTGTGAGCATTTTGAAAGTACGTGTGAAGATTCTGAAGGCAACTGTAAGTATTTTGAAGATGGGCACGAACGAATATGTAGGCAAATATGAGCCCTTTGTCCGCAATTATGAACGAAAAGTCGGCAACTATGAACGTTTTGACGGCAACTGTGAGGCCTTGGTCGGCAATTATGAACGAATAGTCGGCAACTATGAGCACTTTTTTTTAATGTGAGAATTCTCACGTTTTGCGTGAGCATTGTGACAGAAACTGTGAGGCTTTTGACACCAACCGTGAACCATTTAAGTTACACTATCAGCAGTATGTTAGATATTATGAATGAAAAGTCGGCAACTATGAGCATCGTGGAAGCGAGTGTGAGCATTTTTAAAGTACGCGTGAACATTCTGAAGGCAGCTGTGTGTATTCTGAGGATGAGCATGAAACATTATGTAGGAAACTATGAGCCCTTTGTCCGCAATTATGAACAAAAAGTCGGCAACTATGAGCGTTTTGACGGCAACTGTGAGGCGTTGGTCGGCAATTATAAACATGTAGTCGGCAACTATGAGCGTTTTGACAGCAACTGTGAGGCCTTGGTCGGCAATTATGAACGAATGGTCGGCAACTATGAGCACATTTTTTTTTCTAATGTGAGGATTATCACGGCTTGTCTGAAGAATCTGGCCGCAACTGTGAGACTTTTCACAGCAACTGTGAACCATTTAACTTACACTATCAGCATTATGAATGAAAAGTCGGCAACTAAGAGCATTGTGTAAGAGAGTGTGAGCATTTTGAAACTACGTGTGAACATTCTGAAGGCAACTGTGAGTATTTTTAGGATGAGCACGAATCAGTATGTGGGCAACTATGAGCCCTTTGTCCGCAATTATGAACGAAATGTCGGCAACTATGAGCGTTTTGACGGCAACTGTGAGGAGTTGGTCGGCAATTATGAGCAAATAGTCGGCAACTATGAGCACTTTTTTTTTTTTTGAATGTGAGCATTCTGACGGCTTGTGTCAAGAATCTGACCGCAACTATGAGACTTTTGACAGCAACCATCAACCATGTAACTTACACTATCAGCATTATGAATAAAAAGTCGGCAACTATGACCATCGTGGGAGCGAGTGTGAGCTTTTTGAAAGTACGTGTGAACATTCTGAAGGCAACTGTGAGTATTTTGAAGATAAGCACGAAACATTATGTAGGCAACTATGAGCCCTTTGTACGCAATTATGAACGAAAAGTCGGCAACTATGAGCGTTTTGACGGCAACTGTGAGGAGTTGGTCGGCAATTATGAGCAAATAGTCGGCAACTATGAGCACTTTTTTTTTTGAATGTGAGCATTCTGACGGCTTGTGTCAAGAATCTGACCGCAACTATGAGACTTTTCACAGCAACTGTGAACCATTTAACTTACACTATCAGCATTATGAATGAAAAGTCGGCAACTAAGAGCATTGTGTAAGAGAGTGTGAGCATTTTGAAACTACGTGTGAACATTCTGAAGGCAACTGTGAGTATTTTTAGGATGAGCACGAATCAGTATGTGGGCAACTATGAGCCCTTTGTCCGCAATTATGAACGAAAAGTCGGCAACTATGAGCGTTTTGACGGCAACTGTGAGGCCTTGGTCGGCAATTATGAACGAATAGTCGGCAACTATGAGCACTTTTTTTTTTTAATGTGAGAATTCTTACGTTTTGCGTGAGCATTGTGACAGAAATTGTGAGGCTTCTGACACCAACCATGAACCACTTAAGTTACACAATCAGCAGTATGTTAGATATTATGAATGAAAAGTCGGCAACTATGAGCATCGTGGAAGCGAATGTGAGCATTTTGAAACTACGTGTGAACATTCTGAAGGCAACTATGAGTATTTTGAAAATGAGCTGGAACCATTAAGTAGGCAACTATGAGCCCTTTGTACGCAATTATGAAGGAAAAGTCGGCAACTATGAACGTTTTGACGGCAACTGTGAGGCCTTGGTCGGCAATAATGAACGAATAGTCGGCAACTATGAACGTTTTGACGGCAACTGTGAGGCCTTCGTCGGCAATTATGAACGAAAAGTCGGCAACTATGAGCGTTTTGACGGCAACTGTGAGGCTTTGGTCGGCAATTATGAACGAATAGTCGGCAACTATGAGCGTTTTGACGGCAACTGTGAGGCCTTGGTCGGCAATTATGAACGAATGGTCGGCAACTATGAGCGTTTTGACGGCAACTGTGAGGCCTTGGTCGGCAATTATGAACGAAAAGTCGCCAACTATGAGCGTTTTGATGGCAACTGTGAGGCCTTGGTCGGCAATTATGAACGAATGGTCGGCAACTATGAGCACTTTTTTTCTTAATGTGAGCATTCTGACGGCTTATGCAAATAATGTGACGGGAACTGTGAGCCTTTTGATAGCAACCATGATCCATTTAACTTACACTATCAGCAGTATGTTAGATATTATGAATGAAAAGTCGGCAACTATGAGCATCGTGGAAGCGAATGTGAGCATTTTGAAACTACGTGTGAACATTCTGAAGGCAACTATGAGTATTTTGAAGATGAGCTGGGACCATTAAGTAGGCAACTATGAGCCCTTTGTACGCAATTATGAACGAAAAGTCGGCAACTATGAGCGTTTTGACGGCAACAGTGAGGAGTTGGTCGGCAATTATGAGCAAATAGTCGGCAACTATGAGCCCTTTTTTTTTTTTGAATGTGAGCATTCTGACGGCTTGTGTCAAGAATCTGACCGCAACTATGAGACTTTTGACAGCAACCATCAACCATGTAACTTACACTATCAGCATTATGAATAAAAAGTCGGCAACTATGACCATCGTGGGAGCGAGTGTGAGCTTTTTGAAAGTACGTGTGAACATTCTGAAGGCAACTGTGAGTATTTTGAAGATAAGCACGAAACATTATGTAGGCAACTATGAGCCCTTTGTACGCAATTATGAACGAAAAGTCGGCAACTATGAGCGTTTTGACGGCAACTGTGAGGAGTTGGTCGGCAATTATGAGCAAATAGTCGGCAACTATGAGCACTTTTTTTTTTGAATGTGAGCATTCTGACGGCTTGTGTCAAGAATCTGACCGCAACTATGAGACTTTTGACAGCAACCATCAACCATT
>NW_027656446.1:0-89684 GCF_964235325.1 Thermobia domestica
TCGCATTTCCTACATAGCTTACTTTGTAAATTCCCGCTTTCCTTCATTCCGTTATTGAGAAAAATGAAAAAAAAAATGTGGTAGGGAACAAAGTTATTTTTCAATAATATTCCGTTAATACGAAAGGATATAATTCATATGGGTAGAAAAAAAGAATCAAGAATCAGTTCTGCTGAATCAAGTTGCACAACATTTTACAGTATTTCACTCCAATTTTCTCTTAGGCACTCTTGATTTTGGAGTGTGGAATTTTTAAGTTTCTCTATCATGTAGTGTCATGTTATCATTATGTTGGCTTGTATAATGAAAAAACCTAAATAGCCACAACTAATTAAGTATCGTATTGTTGTTCAAGAATCATAAAACAAATCACACCCGGTGAAAGAGTGTTACAGCTCAAAAAAAAATGGAAATTTTGAGTTATAATCGCTCAAAACAGAATTGAGATAGAGAAGCGAGCTCTACCTTGTGGCATTTTCGCATAAATGTAACTAAACAAATTAACCCCTAGATGGCATAAATACCAGTATTCCAAGAAGCGATTTTGATAGAATAACAAACTTTAAGAGTCATGTTCCTATAAACGTGTATTTTTGACTTGCAAAAGTCTTCCCCGGGTTTGCGAAATCATATTGTGTTAATGCTATTTGTTGCCTTCTTGGGAGAACAGCGTTTACCAACGTTAATTATCTTAAAATAGCCTTCTTTGATTACTGTTATCAACTAAACAATCGCTAAACTATTAAGCTAATATTAAAGAAACTGATGGTTAGTCTTTCAGTGCTGATTTCGATCCATAAAACACCTTGACTTAGCGGAAGTTATCGGACAAATTGATTTTTTGGTTGTTTAGAATACAATACAAGGTGCAATTAAAATTCTTAATTTTTCCTTTCCCGACTTCAATTAAACATTTTTTTAGTCACATGTACGTATATTCCTTGTAGGCTAAAGAAAAGGGATGATTTAAGAAATTGAGTGATTATGAAAGAATTAGTGATATGGTGATTTCGGAGGAAACGGGAAAACATAGAAATCTCACGGATATAATAGTGTGCACTAGTAACATACACCGTAAACATTTTCTCGTTAATTAGTCTCTTGAACAAAATTATATAATTATCAAAGCATGCATAAATATTACGAAATACGCTGCCCCTTTCATATCAATCGAATATATAGTATGAATATTGTAATTTTCTTTCACTAAAAGTTTTTGTATAAGTGAATAGTTAGTGTTCCTGGCTCGAAATTGAAAGATCTCGGGTTCTTATCTCGCTCCCGACTTTTTAATTGAAACATGATAGTTGAATATTTTGGAGTTCAATGCTTGCTTTCAGCACAGATGAGACGTATTTCTGCAACGTAACGTATTTCTAGAACACATTATCTTTACCAGTAATCGAACAATGTCTCCACCACTAAATATAGTAAGGCCTTGAAGGAGTTTTATCCCGACTAATGTTTTCCCCAGTCTAAGAAGCAGGCTTTGTTCCAGACAATGTTGTCCGGAGGGAGGGGGGATACGAAATGGGAGAGAGCTTTACTGGGACATTATTTGCTAAAGGATGTGTCCTGCACAAGACTAACATGAGATCACAATTCCATTTTTATCTTGGTTCCGGGAGCAGAGGCAGCTGGTTAACTAGTCAAACCCCCGGAATTATGCCTGGAAGAACACTGTTCAGCAGGTGATTGCCGATTAGGTTATTTAATGTATGCATCCTTAGACTACTTCCGTCCATAAGAGGTTGTAGCATTTTCACTGTTAAAGTTTCAATCTGAAAATGGCCTTCCGATCATATCCAGAACACTATTAGCAATGAAACATATAACTATTTTGCGATTGCTTTATTACCAGAATTCTTGTTCAAGAGAAATGCAATTCAAATCACTGAAGAAACAGAAAACCTGTAAGTGCTGTAGAAGAATAAGTTTATTATTTTCCTTTACTTATGAACAGAAAAACTCCTTTTGATTATTATTTTCCTAAAATTACATTTCTTTCATTCTTCCTTGAGTAGTTTGATTTTTGTTACTTTGTCATTTTGAAAGTGACAGCAAGAGAAGAAAATATTCGTATCATGAAATATTAAAAAAATATATATTTTATTTTATTAAAATCAAACAATATTTATGCATCGCAAGCAACGATACTCACATTTATTATTATTATTATTATTATTATTTGTCATTGATATTTTGTGAGCAGTCATTTCCTCTACTTGTTTTCTTTCTTGCCTTTCTGTTCATTCATTTATTTGCAGAAGTGGAATTTCGTGTATCCTGATCACTTAAATCTGGTCGTAAATTTGCGTGAGTTTCCACAAAACTTCGAAAATGATATTCTCGTTTCCTTAATTTATACATGCTTGCACGACGTTAACTTCCCCTTAAAGAATACTGGTGCACTATCAGGGGGAATACAGATGTTATAAATAGTCGAAGACATTCTGCTTGTGTAAGTGCATGTTTCTAATAGAAAACGCAGACGAACAACTAAATGAAGTTTCAATAACGTGATTGTATGGCAGGTAGCCAAGATAAGAATTTATGCGGCAATATCTTTCTTTGTGTCTTTTATGGCATCTATGTAATATCTTGGCAAGTTTGTCTCATGTTACGTTTCCTTCTTTGTATTTTTCCGTGTTTGTTTCGTATATTTTCACATGACTATTTCCCTGCGTCTTTTCTAATTTTATTTACTTTTTTTTATTTTCTCAGTCTGTTTCATTTTATTTTTTTCTGTCATACTCAAAAAAAACTTCTTTCCTTATTTATGAGATGGAGATACATAACTGACTGTCAAGCATGATTGCAAATAATAATAATGCATGATTTATATTTTTACAATTGTCAAAATTTATATACCGTGCTTTATTCATAGGGCAAAAACTCCTACATATATTTTAGATTTCCTTTATTTTATCTGTGACTTTTTATTTATTAAAAAGTAGCACAAAAACAATGAAAAAACAATAGGCCTATTAAACATGTTTCACAATATTTTACAACTTTCACATATATTAAGAAAATAGTTTGTTTAACTTTCTTTGAGCACATGATCAAGTAGTAAAACTAAATTATATATTCACGTACAATGTTGAAAAGAGGAAACTAGCATATTTTATATATGGATTACAGATTAAATACGCTATATACTCCTGTCTATGGTTGTGAATTAACCTTCCAACGAAACCGTCGGTAAGCATAGGTACAGGGATGCATGTTTCACGTTTATTGTGTTACACGTACTGGTTTCTTAACTTTACCTTCTACACATAACATGAATATTACGTTTAAATACGAATTTTTAAGAACATGCTGTATTTCGCGGATTAAAATCAAAGAAACATTTGTTCAGACTTATTTGTCATCATTTTGTATAAATAAAATTAGCACTGGTTAAATATCTAAACAAACTTTGGTGAAATAAATTGATAGGAATAACCCAGATAGAAATATTGGAAATCTAAAAGTACTTTTAAAGGTTACCGTAAGTTTCCAATAGTTGCATATTTGCGTAGTAGGAAAACAGTTTAAAAATATTTTGACTTTTTAGATAGTAAGAAGCCCAACAACAAAAAACAGACTTACGTTTTCATTCACTTCTATAAATGGGTACCTTTCCTAAAATATATTTTCTAAACAGTAAAAACTATAAACTCCAAAGTTACGTCTTTTGTGGTCAACATATCAGGAACATAAACTGTTCATGATACATTGAATTCCAATTTTACTCCTAGAAAATTTCAAGTTTGAAGTTAAGTCATTTGACTCCAAGAGGTCCATTTATTGAGATACTAGATTTAATTATGCGAATTTCTTTATTTCCTTTTTATTTTTTAAATATTTAGCTCAACCAGATGTGGAGCTGTCAAGAATTCAGCTTTGAAGACGAATCAATTTCAAATGATATAGGATAACTAAATGTACATTTGTTACTAATAACAACAACAATTACTGCTAATATCTATCTATCTATCTATCTATCTATCTATCTATCTATATATATATATATATATATATATATATATATATATATATATATATATATATATATATATATATATGTGTGTGTGTGTGTGTGTGTGTATATATATGTATATTGTTGATATTGTTGAAGCGTCTTAACAAATTAGTCATCCATATGGTAAGTAGAATAGTCATTGTCACATTATGCTAAGTTGACTCACGAGTCTCAAATTTATTTCAGATCATTAACTTTGCTTCGATTATTAATATAAATTTGTTTAGTATCTGGTGATATTAAGTTCTCCTGACAATCAAAATTTTAAATGGGGGTATAAAATGTTTTATTTAATGAACATTGTGCCTTACTCTTTATTTCATATGGAAGTTTCCGGTATGTTTTGAACATCTAAAGTGGTTTGGCGCACAGAGGTAAAATAATTCGAAAGTGATTTGTATTCACTGATATGTGATGCGTCATTTAACTTGATTTGAAAAAGAAAAAAATGAACTTTTACACACATTAATTTATCAATGGAAATAGACGAAAGCATGATGTATGCGTTATTTTTACTTTTTATGCATACATTGTATACATATTGCTTGTGGTTTTTAATACAGGGTGCGGCACGTAAAACCGGCCCGTCGTAATATTCTGGTATATTGTGTTTTAGGCAACACTTAAATAATCTACCTTCCTACCAAGAGATGGCGTGTCGAGGTCGGGTCGACTTACGTGACCTGCAGCAGTCACATGCAGCCGCAGCCAGTGAAACTTGTCGAAACCAGTTGAGAAAAAGGCCTCGTTGTTTTAAGCCGGGTGAGTGTCAGTGTGTGATAATGCCTTATTCGATACCCGAGCGTGTTGCCATTGTTGAAGGGTTCATTCTCACTGGATCTTTTGTGAAAACAAATAATTTGTTTCGGGAGAAATTTTCAGGACGTTCTGTGCCAGCAAAAAGCACCATTCAGGAATTGATTGAAAAATGTTGGCGTACAGGATCGGTTCAAAATGCTCCCAGGAACAGACGACCATTTGTCTGCACACCTGAATTAAAGATGCAGGTGGAGGAGATAATGACAAGAAGTCCTCGAAAGTCAACCAGGAGATTGAGTCAACAGGTTCATGCGAGTGAGAGAAGTTGCAGACGTGTTTTAAGGGGACTGAAGTTAAAACCGTACCGGATAAGTGTTGTGCAAGAACTGAAGGAGCCTGACCTGCAGAAGAGGGTGCATTTCTGTTCATGGCTGTTGAGCAATGTTGCCAGTGGTTTCTTGGATCCACTAATGCTCATCATGAGTGACGAGGCGTGGTTCCACCTGTCTGGGTACGTAAATTCCCAAAACAACCGGTATTGGTCGACAGAAAATCCACACGCAATCCACCAGGTACCCTTGCATGATGAGAAGATTGGTGTTTGGTGTGCCATTTCCGCCACACGCGTTATTGGGCCCATATTCTTTGAGACAACAGTGACGTGTATATGGGAATCCTGGAGGAGTTTTATACACACTTGACCGAAGAGGAGCGTCAGTTATATTACTTTCAGCAGGACGGTGTAACATGCCACACATCAGCTGCTTCATTGTCCCTTGCGCTTGAGATGTTTACACCAGAGAGGACAATCAGCAAAGGCTTGTGGCCTCCTCGGTCACCAGACTTGTCCACGTGTGACTTTTACTTATGGGGACTGTTAAAGGGAAGAGTATACGAAACAAATCCACACACAATTGAAGAACTCAAGACCAGGATCCACGATGTCACCAATAGCATTACAACACAAGAACTGACAAGGGTATGTATGAATCTCCTCAATCGTGCTCACATGTGTGTTGAAGTGGGCGGAGGACACTTTCAGCACCTGCTGTGAAGGTGAGTAGTCATATTCAATACATTACATTTCATTTATGTGTTGTAGTTAATCATATTCAATACATTACATTTGATTTTATGTGTTCACTTTACGGGCCGGTTTTACGTGCCGCACCCTGTATAATGTAATATAATTAAACTAACTCTATGATCTATGGAACCCGGAGGTTTCATGCCGCGTTTACAAAAAAACTCTCCAGTCCTTAGCCAACTGAAACCAGTTTGTACTTTGTATTTCTATTTCTGAGAGATTCATCTTAATATTATCCTCCAAACTTTGCCTAGATCTTCCTAATGGTTGCTTCCCAATTGGACTTTCAGTTAATACTTTGAAAGTATTTATATTTTCTTCCATTCTGGGTACATGACCTGTCCACCTGAGCCTCCTAGATTTGATGACCCTAACAATAGTTGATAAAGAGTATAAATTGTGCAGTTCCTCGTTATGAAGTTTCTGCTATTTATCATTCCCGTCCGTCTTGGGGCCGAATATTTGTCTTAAAATACTTTCAAAGTAGTTGATTATTCTCAAATACTTTCAGTCTGTGATTTTCCCCTCATGATTCGCAACCATACAGTACAACAGATATGATTATCGTTTTATATATCAGGAGTATAGAAGCAAAACCTGCTAAATCTATTTATCAATTTTGTCAGGAAATGAAAAAAAAAAAGTGACTCCTTTATGATTCAGAATTGTTGAACAATTGCTTTTCTTTAGTGGTAGATTTCACTCATCTTCATTAAGTAATGACTACTAAACATAAAGATTGTTCAACAATTCTGAAACATAAAGGAATCAGTTTTGTTTAGTCTTCTGACAAAATTGAAAAATGGATTTAGCAGGTTTTGCTTCTATAGCAATGCTATAATACAATATAATGTGACTTTGAGTTCATAGGTTCCTGAAAAGTACTCGATATAAAGGTGCAATATTATAACGTAAATAATGGAGTATATCATAAAATGAAATCTTTGATTCAACGTTTCACGATTAAACCCTGCAGGAAAAAGAAAACAGGTGAAAAAGCGCAATAGTTCATCACTTAAAAACTGTAAGAATGGGAGAAGGCTGTGAGACCCAAGTCAAAAGGAATATTGACACAAAATCTAAAATGGAGTAAATGAGACTTTTTTTTTCGAAAATGCTGTCTTTAATACTTTACTAAAGAATGTGGTACTCTACAATCGAAAAGATAGTGAATACATTATATTTGAGTTAAAGAGTTATGAAAACCGATTCTCAAACGATAGAGTTGAAATCAGTCTCGGAAAACACTTTAAAGTTTTAAAAGACGCTACGCTACGTTCAAAAGAGCAGAAGGTAACGGTATTCTGTATTTCGATTGAATTGCTTGAAACCGTGATATGTTATAAATATTGTGATCCTGAGAAAAAGTTTCAAGAGGCACAACCCTCCATCACTGACCGTTTGGACACTTTTTTTTTTTAAAGGAGCAGGATGTAACGGTATTTTGGATTTCGGTGGAATTGCTTGAAATCGTCATATGTTGTAGATATTGTGTACCTGAGAAAGAGCCTCAATGGGCACAACCAAAAATCACTTACCGTTTGGCCACTACAGGGCAACTCTTCTGAAAACAGCCGAAGATAACGATATTCTGGATTTCGGTAAAACCGACTGAAACCGTGATATGTTGTAGATGTTGGGATCCTGAGAAAAAATCTCAATAGGCACAGCCACCAATCACTGATTGTTTGGCCACTACAGGGCCACTTTTTTGAAAACAGCCGAAGATAGTGATATTCTGGGTTTCGATAAAAATAACTGAAACTGTGTTATGTTGTAGATGTTGAGACCTTGAGAAAAAGTCTCAATAGGCACAGCCACCAATCACTGGCCGTTTGGCCACTACAGGGTCATTTTTTTTAAAAAAAATAGCAGAAGATAATGGTATTCTGGATTTCGGCTTGCATAAAACCGTGACATGTAGATATTGTCATCCTGAGAATAGGTCTCAATGGACACAACTACCAATCCTTGACCATTTGGTAACTACCGAACCACATTTCTTAAAACAGCAAGAGGTAAGGATATTCTGTAATTTTGAAGGAATTGTATGAAACCCTGAAAACTCCTATCCCACAACCCGGAAAAGGGATGGGGAGAGTAGCAGATAACATCATTTAAGCATGGACAACATTCCGATGTTTATCTTGAATGACAAAGAAAAACCCTGGAAAGCCCTAGACAATTTTTCTCAGGATTATAACATCTACAACGTATCACAGTTCCATTCATTTACACTGTAATAAAAAATATCGTTATACCCGTCTGTTTTTCAACAATCTGGACCTGTAGTGGCAATACGGTTAACAATTAATGGTTGTGTCCATTAATACTTTCTCTCATTATCAGATGATCTACAACATATCACAAATTTACTAATTCTTACAGAAATCCAGAATATCGTTATACTAGGCTGTTTTCAAAAAAGTAACCCAGTGGTGACCAAACGATTAGTGACTTGTGGTTGTGTCCATTGAGGAATTTATCTCAGGATGAACATACCTACAACATATCACGGTTTCTGTCATTTTACCGAAATCCAGCATATCACTATCCTCGGCTTGGCTGCTTTCAAAAAAGTGGCATTGTAGTGGCCAAACGGTCAGTTATTGGTGGTTTTGCCCATTAAGACGTTTATTCCGGATCACAATATCTACAACATATCGCAGTTTGAAGCAATTCCACCGAAATCCAGAATAACGATACCTCCTGCTCTTTTTTAAGAAAGTGGCTCTGCAGTGGCCAAATGATCACCGATTAGTAGTTGTGCCCATTAAGTCTTTTTCTGAGGATCACAATATCTACAACATATAACTGTTTCAGTCGTTTTTACCGAAATCCAGAATATCGTTATCTTCGGCTGTTTTCAGAAAAGTGGCCCTGTAGTGGCCAAACGGTCAGTGATTGATGATTAGGTCCGTTAAGACGTTTCTCAGGATCAAAATACTACAACATATCAAGGTTTCAGCCATTTTTACCGAAATCTAGAATATCGATATCTTCGGCTGTTTTCAAAAATGACACTATAGTGGCCAAACGGTCAGTGATTGGTGGCTGTGCCTATTGAAACTTTTTCTCAGGGACACAATATCTATAGCATATCACGGTTTTAAGCAATTACGCCGAAATCCACAATACCGTTATCTTCTGCTATTTTTTTTAAAAGTGGCACTGCAGTGGCCAAACGGTCAGCGATGAATGGTTGTACAAATTGATACCTTTTCTCAGGATCACAATATCTACAACATATTACACTTTCAGTCATTTTCATTAAAATCCAGAATATCACTATCTTCGGCTGCTTTCAAAAAAGTGGCAAAACGGTCAGTGATTGGTGGTTATGTCTGTTAAGACTTTTTCTCTCAGAGTCAAAATATCTACAACATATCACGGTTTGAGTCATTTTCACCGAAATCTAGAATATCGTTTTCTTCGGCTGTTTTCAAAAAAGTGGCCCTGCAGTGGCCAAACGGTCAGTGATTTTTGGTTGTGCCAATTGAGACTTTTTCTCAGTTACACAGTATCTACAACATATCACGATTTCAAGCAATTCCACCGAAGTCTAATTTCCTTAAGGATTATGCGGGATCACTTTGTCATTTCGAAGGGAGCCATTGCTCCTTGAAACTCTTTTCTCACAAAAAAAAAACTACAAAACCCGTATTTTCTACTTTGAAGTCATATTTGCATTGGCAGAGTTTCGTTTCTTTAATGTGGCCCTTTTACAAGGAGAAGGCAGATTTTGGTAAGTGAACTTCGGGGCCATTTTTTTGCGATGTGGTAGTGCACATTTACATAATTAATATTGCAAACTGGTAGAGCGCAATGGCCAAAAATAGCCGAGAAAAAGCGTCTTAAACTTTTCTACTCGCCGCATATATCGTAAGACGCGCAAACTTATCAAGCGATGGCGTGGGAGAGTAAGAAGAACCTGAAACTCGAGTGCAAAGGGTCCCGCGTTCGATTCCCATTCGAGTCAAACTTTTATTTTCGTTTTTTTTTTTTTTTTTTTTGCTTTTAGAATAAAGTAGCATTTGTAACTATAAGTAAAATATTAATTCACCATATGTTTATAAGGTATTAAAACAATATAAATTTTCAATCACTTGTAAAATCTTTCAATGCCCCCATGTTAACTAGCAAGAAAATTTATTCCATTCCGTAAATATACTGATATCACGAGTTACATCATGGTTATGACAGTCGTTGTGTAATAAATATTTTGACGCTTCATGTCTACATCTGTTGACAGTGTGCGAATTACAAAGGAATTGAGGGGGAAATCCCATTTGTTAATACTGGATGTTGCTATAACCAAAGGAGATTTCCCTCTCATTCCTCTTGTAATTTACACACTGTCAACAGATGTAGACACGAATCTTCAAGAACATTTTTATACAACGACTGAAGTAACAATATTTACGGAAGAGATTAAATTTTGTTCCTAGTTAACATGGAACATTGAAAGATTTTACAAGTGATCGAAAATTTCTGTAAACATATGGTGAATTAATATTTTACTTATAGTAGCAAATGACTACTTTATTGGTTGAAGCTAAAAACTAAAATGAAAGTTTGACTCGAATGGGAACCGAACCGGGGACCCTTTGCACTTGAGTCTCAGGTTCTTCTCACTCTCCCACTCCATCACTTGATAAGTCTGCGCGTCTTACGATATATGCGGCGAGTAGAAAACTTTAAGACGGCTTTTCTATGTTATTTTTGGTCATTGCGCTCTCCCATTTTGTAATATTAACTCTGTAAATGTGAACTACCACCTCGCAAAAATGGCCCCAAAGTTCACTTACCAAAGTCTGCCTTCTCCTTGTTAGTCAAGGAGACCCTTATTTGAAAAGGTGCCCTTTACCCCTTTTAACCTACTTTCCGAAAGAAACAAAAAATGCATGTCGATTTAATTTTGGTCTAGTATACATGTGCCAAGTTTGAAGAAAATCAGACGACAAGAAACCCTTGTGAAGCTATCTCTTCCACACTTTCAGTTTTTGGATTTAACGGTTTTTTGCCCCAAAGTCTTCAATTGTTGTTTGAACACTGGGTAATTAAAACGCGTTGCCATACTGTAAATAATATTCCCAGTTAACATGAAATTAGCGGTTAGAAAAGTCTTATGAGAGCCATTCACACGTGAGCATGAGCTCAGTTGGAATGGAGAAAATCATACATACTGTATATTTGATATTAAAAATTTTATCATTTTACTGTTACCCTTATGAAATGCACACCTTATACTATTATACAGTTCGACAAACGAATGAAATGCACACTTTATACTATTACACAGTTCGACAAACGAAGATATAAAGATCCTGAAATAATTGTAAAATTTTCTTTCATTTTAACTCAGTTTAGGAAACATACTAAAATAAGGATGGCCAAAATTTTCCGTGATCGGAAAATTTTACTTTCCGGATTCATCAAGAATTTTCTGAATTCATGACTTTTCAGAATTCCGGACTTTTTCGAAATCTGGAATTTTTCCGAAATCCAGATTTTTACGAGCTTACTTTCCGGAAATTAAAAATTCTTGAATTTGCCATCCCTACTGTAAAATGAACATTTTCCCAGTCTTGATCTATTTATAGGATGAATCGACATGGTTTTATATCTTCTTATCTTTTCTCTTGCAATTTATTGCCAAGATTAAAGCTGAAGCTTGTTCTGGCTCTAGCATGTATGTATGTCATTTTGGTACCACGATCTGTTGAGTGGCTCAGAGGTATTCGATGCCCTCACACTACAGGTTCAGGTGAGCGGCTCACGCGAGCGACTCACAAGATCTTAGTGTGAAGGTAGCCTTAATTGTAGTCATTACTTATACGAAATAAGTTCCCTATACAAAATGAAATATTTCAGTTTTGCATCCCACGCTTATGTTCTGAATGCGAAAGCAGACGCATTATGAATGAAATGAATGACTGTGAAATAATAGATGGAATGGGAATAAACGGGAAAACCTCGAGAAAACTTACGGACAAAACTGTTTGTATGTAGAAGGAAACAAAAGAAGACCGCAATCAATCTGGATCAAAGTATAAAGAAAGCCCAGCAAAAGTATGTAACTACCGAATATATTTAGTATACTCTTCTAATGAAGAAATTCTAAACCCAGAAATTAGAGTAGGTGAACAAGGGTGTCAGTATTAGTGTTTAACTAGTTCACAAGAAAAATAGTTTTACTATAACTTGTATAAAATATGTAAAATATATATATATATATATATATATATATATATATATATATATATATATATATATATATATATATATATATATATATATATATATATTTCCGGCAACTTATTCTGGTATTTACTTTCAGTACGATAAACAGAAAGTAGTAAATTCAAGCATAAGGGAAAGATGAACATTTGTAAATTTTACTTTAATCTTATCACAAATTTAGACTTATTTTGATACAGTCTCCAAGCTACGTAAACTCAACACACGAGTGTATACTTAATTAAGAAATTTCAGATAAAGTAAAATTTGCGGACAACACAAATTTAAAGTAATGAGTATAATTTAATTTATAAATTCTGTCTTGAAAGCCATACAGTGAGTGATTCATGAACTACGTGCTAATTTGGCACCGTTGCACTTGTCAAATAAACAACTATACGAAACACTCTGAATTATGTATCGTATTTATAAAACGTATTATGTAATTGGATGTTTATATTGCAGTATTATGAGACAACAATTTTATCACTCTCTCTCTTTATTTATTTTTCATTCCTGTTTCAGACAATTCTTAGGCTGTGGTAAAACTTCAGCTTATGAAAAGAGCCCTGAAACAAGCTATTTCCATAAAACAAGTACTGTCTGTACTTCCTTTCATGAGAACTCTGACCTACTGTTGTTGAGTTTCCAGGGAATCAAAGAGCTTCATACAAAAACATTTCTGATGTGTATTAAGCAAACAAGGCCTACTGTCATGCGAACTTCGGTCAAGATTGAATTGGTTCTATAGTAGACCGTATGTGATGTGTGCTTTCTTCGTGTGATGGATTTTTTTTCCTTCTTTTTTGGAAAGACAGAAACCAGTTGAGAATGCTCCAAGAGCATTGCCGGAACGAACTTAAGAAGAATGGAGATATGGAGCAGGAACGATAACTGTGATTGTTCTTACCTGCAAAATACATCTTTTTATCCGCACCTTGTTCTGTTTCTCGCAAAAATTCGCAAAATATCATCCCTATGTGACTTACAGTTCCCGAGAAATGGTCCTTATATCTCCCGAAATTCGAACCTTTTGGCCAATATCTGGGGACCGGTTACTATTTGGTACGGAAATATTCACCACCCTCTTAGGTATTGATCAACACCAATATAATATCTCCATACATTACTGTTTCAGAGATATGGTTCCTTAAATTTCGGGAAATCGTCTATTTTTGGCCAATATCACGAAAACGGTAAGTCATAGAGATATGATATTTGTGTTAATCAGTACCTAAGAGGATGGTAAACATTTTGGTACCGATATTAATTTGTGGCCACTGGTCAAACCATCTGGTACCAAAATACCACGGTTACTGTTTGGTATCAAAATACTCACCCTCCTTTTAGGTGTTGATCAACATCAATATCATCTCTCTATAACTTATGGTTTCCCGAGATATGACTCCTTAAATCTTCGGAAACCGCCATTTTTTTTTTTTTTTTTTTTTTGCCAATATCTCGGAATGGTAAGAATGACTCGAAAAATGCCATCACTTTCTCAGAGAGTTTTCGATGCTTTATCGAATGGGGGGGCTCAAAATTGAAAATATCGCAAATAACAGACATACACACAGACATAGAGAATTCAGTAACGAACCTTCTAAGTTCGTTGAAAATGAAGGACAAAACTAAAATTCGACGAAATTGTTCTCCTATGAATTTTGTTCTAGCTCAACGTGAAAAAAGAAAAAAAAGTAGTTTGTGACAACTTTGGCGCTTTCCTCGCATTTATACTGTGCCGCCTATGTTGTGATACCAAGAAAACCCACGGATATGACATGTTTTACAAGCTTAAATGCCAAAGATTGGAATAGAAATGCCCTGCTAAGCTCTTTACTACTGAGGCACAGTACTTCAGTTGAGTCCTATGTCATATTTAAACAAATATCTCTGAAAACAACGTTACCTCTTAGTGTAAAAGAGGAATCGTTCAGCATTTTTTTTTCATTTTTTTTTTAATAAGGTGCAAAATTGAATGTTAAGAGTCGATACCTACAAATGCATAAAGCTTCATGATTTCAATCAGTATCTGGATAATCCATTAGCTAAATTTTCCATATCTCTACTTGACTTCTTTCTTTCAGCCTAGAGTTATAATGCTCACTAATCCCTGCTAATCACGCCAACAATCGCATAACAACTCCATTTAAAGAGAGAAGGAAAAAAATCTGAAGAAGAAAATCCTTAAAGGTGGAGACTCTCCCCAAGTAGACCACGAGAGAGTGCTTCCGGTGGGTGACGTGTTGAAGTGCAGTTTTCTCAACTAACAGCTCGTGTTCGAGTGTGTAGATGACAATCGAAGTTCTTTAATGTTCCATCCAATAAGTGGATTGCCAACCTATTGTGTTTCATTCAGAGTGCCACCAAATTTTAATTCTAATTTTTCTTCTCAAATAAAAATTACAAAATTGTTAATTCATCTTGAAGACAATAACTGCATCCACCGCAAGTTGTAAGGAGACTAGATAGTTACTGCTAGGTCAAGTACTTGGCCGTGCGACATGGCTGGCTGGGCTATTGATGATTTGGCTTCTTTACTAAAATGGAATTCTTAAGAGATTACAATGATGACTAGCACTAAACTGATCCAAGCTTTTACGCTGACACTTGAATTTGAGCTTGCCATATTAAAATAATAATAATAATAATAATAATAATAATAATAATAATAATAATAATAATAATAATAATAATAATAATTTTAATAATAATAATAATAATAATAATAATAATAATAATAATAATAATAATAATAGTTAGGAATAAATGTTATTTTCTAAAATCTGAGTCTAGAAATTTTATATATTTAAAGGAAAATATTTGGTTTGGCTTTGAGTTTGGATACTTTAAATTTATCTTTTGTGTTTCTAAACGAGCAGCATACCCACTTCAAGTGCAAATGATGTAGGGTAAGATTTTTTTTTGTCTACTTAGAAATGTGCGGTCATTAGAAACTACCTGAGTAATGAGTCAACGATTGGCAATCGAGAACATAGAAAATAATATATACTTACGGAAGTTTCCAGTAAAACTCTACTAGAGTGCACGGTTCTATAGTCATGTCGAACAGTGTATATGAAGGACAATATTCCACCTAAGTTTCAAATTGCCCTTCCTAAAAAATTGCTGTTGGCTATGGATTTACAGAGAAGTCCTTCCTTCCTGTTTGTAACATTCATGTTTCACTCGCAGTCCAATATTTCTGAGATTTATGGGGAACATGGATTCTTGTATCGCCTAAATCTCTACTGATAATTTATATATCAACAAAAACACCAGAAGTGCTAAAAGTGCAGCCAAGTTCGTCAGCCTCAAAAAGTGTTAAGATGAGGATGGATGAGCCAAGTTCCTTGGCCACTGCATCTGGAACGAACACTGGAACTTGCCGCGAGGTGTCTAACATATTTGAATACACCAAGATGTATGTTTCTAGTTGCACGGCCGGGACATTTCAGCCCTAAGGCTAGTGGTGGCCCCCAAATCCACCACGCTCACAAACACCATCCCTAAGGCTCCTCAACATCATTTTCCTTGACACTTCGTGGAGGAATATAAGTTTTCCTTGTCTGGGTTTCGAACCACTAATATTACTGCAATATACTGTGTATGTGTCTTAGCGCCTTAGCGAAGTTGATATTCCTAAGGTTAGTGGTGGCCCCAAACCCACCACGCCCACAACCAGTATCCCTAAAGTTCATTAACGTCATTTTCCTTGACAATTCGCGCCAAGTTCCAGTGTTCGTTTCAGATGTAGTGGCCAAGGAACTTGGCTCATCCATCCTCATCTCAACAATTTTTGAGGCTGACGAACTTAGTTGCACTTTTTGCACCTCTGGCGTTTTTGTTCATATTTTACTTCTTTTTGTAGTTCGCCATGTCAATATCGTATATTGGAATTCTCAATTGTGGCATATTGTTGGATTTAAATTTAGAATTGTACATTTTTAAAGGAGTCATAATGTGTCACATATAACACTAGTTCCCAAGGGCTCACCCAACGGGAATCGAACCCAGGACCCTGTACAACAAAGGCGCACATGCTAGCCACTAGAACAGCAGGAAGATTTATTCTATTAAATATCTGTCAGACAGTTATGTCCAAACGAAATTCTAATTCATTTACCCGAACTACAAAATCATGATCGCCAACATCACATTTTTCATTATCTAAATACGAAGCGTATCAACAGGGCCCAAAACCCTTGATGCTGAATCCTGTTTGCTACATCACTAAACATGGCTGGTGTTTCAATGTACTTAGTTGTTCTCTACCATTCCACATTGCAAAATTATGGAGTTCATTACATGACGCACATGTTGCGCAGTTTCATACTGCCTCGGGTTTTCCTCCCAATGATATACACCTTTCAAATAGCTTGTAATCTTAATTATATTTGCCACCAACATATCCTAACTGTATATAGAACTACATGAACTGACATAAATTAAAGGGATGCTTCCGGTTGACGTGGAAAGTTGAAATGATGAAGGAGGGATGAAGAATTTTCCCATGTTATTTAAATGGATCTTTTTGTGGACCTATAATCTCATGTTTTAAGAACTAGAAATTGAAAAAATAAATTAAAAAAAAAAAAACTTGAAATTCGGTATGTTTGTACGTTTTCGTTAGTATTACCTAAGTAAATCAGTAAAAGTAAAAAAAAAAAGAAAAAAAGAATAAAACTTTAGAGTGGTTTTATGGGGAACTGAAAAAATATTTCCTAAGTTATTTATATGAGACACCTTTTACACGCCAATATTATAGGGCACTTCCTGTAGGGCTACAATGATTAAAATTGACATGATTGAATCTCTAAAGGGAGTCTAAAGGGGAGATGAAGAAATTTCCCATGCTATTTAAATGGGCGTTTTTTGGACATATATTATATTTTAGGAACTTGAAATTGGAATACAAACGTGAAATTCGGTATGCTTGAAAGTTTTCGTTAGTATTAGTTAAGTAAATCAGTAGAAATAAAAATTTCCAACTTCAGATTGGTTTTATGGGGAACAGAAAAACCTTTTCCATGTAATTTATATGGGAAGTCTTCTACACCCCAAAATGTTTAGGCGCTTCCGCCAGGATTAGAATGATGAAATTTGGCACGATTGCAGCATAACTAACCTACAGGAAAATTGCCAAAAGTGATTTTTTGTTTTTAATTTTTAAGGAGTCTAAAGGGAGATGAAGAAATCCCCATGTTATTTAAATAGGCGTTTTCCTGGGATACAAAATCTTATCTTTTAGATAGATGAAATAGGAAAATAAATTTGAAATTCGGTAGAATTGTGAGCTTAAGAGGTGTGAGGAAGTAGTCTGAGCAAAGGTGGGTGTGTGGGGGCGAACCCCCAGCTGGGCAAATTCAGGAAATATGAAGAGCAAAGGCACGAGATTCACTGTTGATGAAAAGACTGATACGTAAGAGATACGCACATTGTTCACATATAGAGACACGAAGCATCAAGAACATTTTTGCATAACGACTGTGGTAACCATAATATAACTAGTGGTACCAATATATTTACGAAATCGGTTACATTTTGCTGCTAGTCTCACATAAATTCGAACAATTGGCTTCCTCATTTCTTCGAAAACTTCATTAATTCTAAATATTCTCACCTCTACATTATCTTACTTATTAATCTATTTAATATCAACGACTGCAATAAAGGAAAAATTTTGCTTTCCTTGTCTGGGTTTCCAACCACGAAATTTACGGCAGTATGTACGTATCTTGCCCACGTTTTTAAAAGTTAACTGATTCACAGAACGTGCCTCATTAACTTGCTTAACTACTTATTACTAGCTTTCACTTATTTTAGTCGCACACTGATAAAACTTGTATGTGGCGTACGTAAAAACGTACGTTACATGTGTAAATCCTGTAGTTTTTGGACTTAACGTACACTACACGTATAACTGAAAAAGTATATTTTATACACACTTTCCGTATAAGTGTTCCGAATAAACGTACTTTCTGCACGAACGGAAGAACTGTATGTAGGCTGTCAGGATCTCACATACAGATGGACGTATGTAACTTATAGGTGACGTACGTAATGCACGGAATACTGTTAGATGTCAGACGTCCTGCAACGACATTATGTAACATCTAAGCGGGAAAGAAGGCTGTACGTGTATATTATGTGGATAACGTATGTTAAATGAAATGAAATCTATGAATTTTACGTCCCACGGTTATGCCGGTTAGGCTAAAGGAGACGGTGACGATGGGTAATGAATGAAATGGTGGAATGAAGAAAGTGGGAGGAAACGGGAGAACCCCGAGGAAACCCACGCACACGGTGTTTGTCCACCACAAAGATCACTTGGCGGGGGCTGCGATCGAACCCGGGACCCCAAGCATCAACGTATGTTAAGTATTGATTTCTGTAGTAAACATAATGATCCCGTATATTTGTACAACAACCGCTGTCCGGATAACAGATTTTTCTCAGTGACCTTAGCTCGTTTTTAATTAACCTAGAACAACAGGGATATCAACACAGAAACACCCAGTAGAGTTAAGATTCCAAAGGCTCTTCCACCGGGAATCGAAACCGGGACCCCATACACCAAAGGCGCACGTGATAGCCAATAGATCAGCAAGGAAGGCACCCACTCGACCACTCCGACGATTGACATTATCACTATGCACACGATGTGTTGAATAACGGAATCGCGCCCGATTTTTGATTGTAAGGAGTTTTTTTTTTTTTTTTTTTTTTTGCCAATGAAAAATTTTTCATAGCAAATTCATCAAATTTCATTCTCAAGCCGTTATAGGGTAACTTCATGGAGAGTTTCACATCTTTATATCATTAAGAAGTACCTAATAGCTATGGACAGTTTTTCGCCCATAAAATTCCCATAGTACATCCCTTAAATTTTTAACCTTTTACTCACACAAGTCATTACGTAAGGTAGGTACCATTTTGGAGAGTTTCAAATCTTTATTTCATTTGGAAGCACCTAATCAATGATGAGTGAGTAAATGAACCGATCTCTGTTTGGGTAAGAACAGTTTTTCGCACATTAAAAAAATCCGTAGCACATCCCTTAAATTTCAGACATTTTTTATATTCAAGCCATTATAAGCTACCTCTATGTAGACATGTACATCTTCATCTCATTGGGAAGCACCTAATGGCTACGGACAATTTTTCGCTTATAAGAAATTTCGCATAGCACGTTCCTCACATTTCGAACTTTCTCCATACTCAGGTCATTATAAGGTACCTTTATGCAGAGTTTCACGTCTTATCTCATTGGAGAGTACCAACTCAATGTGACGAGTGAGTGACTGAACCAATTTCCGTTTGAATAAGGAGAGTTTTCACAAATAAAAAAAAATCCCATAGCACATTCCTCACATTTCGGAATTTGTTCACAGTTAAGTCATTATAAGGTATCTTTATGCAGAGCTTCACGTCTCTACCTCATTGGGAAGTACCTAATCAATTTGATGAATAAGAGAGTGAAACGATTTCTTGCTTGGCTAAGGATAGCCTTTTGCCCATAAAAAATCCCACAGCACATTCCTCACATTTCGGACTTTTCCGTACTGAAGTCATTATAAGATACCATTGTGCAGAGTTTTACGTCTCTATCTCATTGGTAAGTATCTAATCAATTTGATGAGTGAGTGAGTGAAACGATTTCTTGCTTGGCTAAGGACAGTTTTTGCCCATAAAAAATTCCGATAGCACATTCCTCACATTTCGGGCCTTTATCATACTCAAGTCATTATAGGTGCCTTTATGCAAAATTTCACGTTTCTCTCTCATTGGGAAGTACCTAATCAGCTTGTGTGAGAGAATGAACAAATTTCTGCTTGGGTAAGGACAGTTTTTTGCCCATAAAAAGTCCATAGCACATTCCTCAGATTTCGGAATTTGTTCACAGTTAAGTCATTATAAGGTACCTTTATGCAGAGCTTCACGTTTCTGTCTCATTGGGAAGTACCTAATGAATGTGATGAATGAATGAGTGAATCGATTTTTTTTCCGAGCTAAGGACAGTTTTTTTGCCCATAAAAAATTCCCATAGCACACTCCTCACATTTCGGACTTTTTCCATACTCAAGTTATTATAGGACATCTTTATGCAAAGTTGCACGTCTTTATCTCATTGGGAAGTACCTAATCAATTTGATGAGTGAGTCAGTGAGTCTGAAAACTGCATATTTTAGGGGTCCAATATTCGAACATGGTTGAAGGTAGGAATGTGAGATTTGGCATATGAGTACATCTCTTGGATATTTCCTTAAATTCAAAATTTCTTATTTCTACCCTTAATAGATTTGTTTTTACAAAGCCTCGAAATCGGCGATTTTACTCAAAATTCTTGTTCGTGTATAATATGCTTACGGCGGTGCAGGCCAGTTTTTATTTTCTTCGCGAAACTTGACTGCCATGCACTGCCATGCATGTTGATCATTATTTGTATCTTTTTTTTTACTAGCTGAGGTATGTGGGAAAAACGAAGTCTTATTTTGCCTAAAGCTGTACTGGCAATTTATATAATTATATATATATATATATATATATATATATATATATATATATATATATATATATATATATATATTTTTTTTTTTTTTTTTTTTTTTTTTTGCAGATGATGTGGATGTATTCTTAGAATATCAAGTATCTCTTTAGAATGTCAAGTATCTCTTTTTCGGAAAGGTTAAGCAGAACATGAATATATCAAACACGAATTCCTGTTTCGCCTGCATTTAATATGATATAATAATATATGCTACTGGGAAGGTTGTAAGTAAAATAGGAATGGGCCAAACAGGATTGCACTATAAACTTAATGTTAACTACACATTTGAAACTACAGTATACCACGATTATCCGAGTCATCCGGAACGAAGGTACCTCGGATAATACGGAGGTGAAATGCATTTTGAGGTTACTTTATAAGTAGACTTTCTAAGCAACTGAATGAGCTTAAGACATCTGTATTATATTTATTCACTTCATTCCTTCATTAGGAAATCTATTCGAATGCTATTGAAAAAGAAAAGAACTATCAACATTATTGTGAATAAAGTATGAAACATAACAAAAGAAGTCGCATTGGTTTAAACATATATTTTATAGCTACAATTTAAGAAAAGAATCCTTAAATAACACTCTAATTATTGCATATATCTTTCTTAAACGGTATGAAGCTTAGGGCGAATTCACACCGGGACGACAACAACAACAACAGACGAAACGACCGTTGGAGCATTGCATTCAATCGGAGCAAGGCACACTACAGCGACTGGGACAAGAGCCAGAAAACTTTGAGAGTCGACAGCCGCGGTTTGGACTTACCGCGCCCGACAGAATGTCAGACCAGTCTGCGGAGCGACAAGTTCTAACATGTTCGCAAATGGGACGACGCACACTACCAACGGCACGACGCCAGACACAGTCAGCCACACGTAGTACGCAATGGAAGGTTTCCTTGTTTGGTGATTTCGGACATGTGTCGTTGTCTTTGTCGATTTCGTTCGTTCCCAGACACGAGCCGGACCTCAAGCCAGACACATCTGTCGGTTGTGTCGACATTATAAGACGACACATTGTTGGTGTCGTCCCAGTGTGCCTTCACTCTTACTGCATCTGAATGAAGTTTTCTTACGTATAGTTATAGCGAAAATAATAATAACAAAAAAAACGCTGTGATTTTCTTCAAAAACCGCAACTATTTCCCAAATTTCTCTTTTTGTCGTAAAATACGCAGTATATTATTAATTGAAATATTTAAAGATTAAAGTAACTGCAGAGCTTTCTGCACTCCAAAGCAAGTGCAAAGATAAGTCCAGTGCAAAGATAAGTCTGGTAAAATACTATAAGAATGAAACGTGTAAACATGAAGCAATATTCTGTGAGCGTCAGAGTGTGATAAACGAAATTTATCTCTGAGGAAGTCTTTCGCATATTTATGGGAAGATGTTGCATACAATACAAAGCTTCATGTAATATATATATATATATATATATATATATATATATATATATATATATATATATATATATATATATATATATTGTTGTGGGCGGATGTGCGTGTTTATCAGAAGATTAATCTCAGGTAAAATTTTAAGGTAACTCCCGTGAGGTTTATATTTCGCTTTTGTATTCGAAACAAGTATTCTACATACTCTTAATTCAGTTCACTTTCTTAATATACGCATATGACAATAGAAGTTGACAGAGGGAGGTTAACTTTCAAACATAACGTATATTTTTCCATAAGTATCTATATTAGAGATACTTTTAGTATAAATTGCGTTTCTTATCACAAGGTTATAAAATTGTGTCTCCTCCGCTCACAACGGAAAAGAAAAGAAATGAAAGTTAGTCGTAATACTTCATACATACAAAGTTAGGAAATAACATTCATAGTTCCGGAAATGTTATCTTGTATTTAAGGGCGGAAACAGAACGGAATGTCAAGAGGTACATATAGTTGAAAAAAGCAAGTTTAATAAGAAAAAAGACACTTAAAAACACAGATCATTTAACGCAAATCATAAAAAAAGAGACGCAATTTCGTTCTTAGAAATTGCACCGTATGTATCACGATAGAGAAGGTAATAAAACTAAGAATACATTTTTCTTTCAAAAGACGTATTTGTAGATTACCCTGAGTAGAGTTCGCTTTATGGTCTTCGGAGAGGAGTTTTATTTTACATTGCACTATTCATTTTGCTACTTCTTATTGTTATGTTCTCCATTACCAAGATAGTAGTCTAGTTGATTTCGTTTTAGAAATAATGTATTGCACAATCTTATTATAATACCATTACTTTGTCTGTGGATAACGCTAATTCCTAATGGTTAACAACCGCCTCTCCGCTACGTTCGCTTGGACAGTGCAATTTGTACACGAAATTTTGTTACCAACCTGCATACAGTGTACTACGATTAGCGTTCACTATTGAATGAAAAGAGGGTTGAAGTTACATATTTAAAATCCACAAATATATATTCCCTGTCAAACAGAATGTAACTAAGTACTAACGTCAGCACAATGTACAAAATACAGTTATTTATTCCACACAGATCTTTTTTAAGATATCAATTATATTCTACAATCAAAAATAGTTATTTCAATTCACGAAATGTTACATATATCTCTTTGGTGCAGATTAACAGTAGTTGTACCAATACAAAATGATCACAAATATCCCGCCTTTTGGACAAGATAGACCTTATCTTTTTAAATATATGTAAGCGACGTTATATTCCGAGGTTCAGGTTTACTTTATGGAAGCCTTAATTGTTATGGCTATAAATATGGCACTTTCTGGGCTGGTGATATTCCGCTCAAACAGTCTTGAAATCGAACTAAAAGCACACTTACTGGAAACTTATTTTCTCAGAGAATAACAGTGTGTTGTGTATATATATATATATATATATATATATACAAAGCGTTCAAAAAGTCTCTATATACCTGAATTGTCACATATTCAAAACAACGAGAAAATTATTTTACTCAAAATTTATTATATTTTATGGCATAAAAGCATTATGTACAGGGCGTAATATATACACACACATTTTCGCAGCAAATGTTGGAAATGTCCCCCATGAGCCTCCAAACATGCTTGCACACGTTTCTTCTTGTTCTCAAATACTCTCACAAGTTGTTCATGTGGAATGCTATGAGCAAAATCTCGAAAAGCTGTTTCGAGTTATTGTAGCGTATGGGGGTTCCCTTTATAAACAGAATTCTTTGCATAACCCCAGAAGTAAAAATCCGGAGGAGACAAGTCAGGAGACCGAGGTGGCCACAATCTCTTTGAAATTATTCGATCTCCAAAAACCTCTTGCAGTAATCTCATGGATTGGCGAGCTGTATGTGATGTAGCGCCATCTTGTTGTATCCAAGCATTACGAATTTCGTCTTCCGTTAGTTCTCCCATGAACTGGTGAATAATTTCACAATAACGAGTTGAATCTATTGTTTGTCTGAAAAATATGGGGCCGACTATTCTTCTTCTGGATATTGCAATCCACACCCCTACCTTCTGGTCATGCAGACGTGAGTTCTGAGCATTGACGTAACCTGATAAATGGAACCAGGCCTCATCAGTTAAAAAAAAAAAAAAACATTATCCAAAACATCGTCAGACTTGTCCATAACAAACCGTGTAAACTATTCACAATACTGCACTCGTTTTACACTGTCAGGAGGAAGTAACTGTTGCACCGCTCTCACCTTATACGGGATAAGACGCAGTTTCTTACGAATCGCCTTTTGTGCCATAAAATATAATAAATTTTGAGTAAAATAATTTTCTCGTTGCTTTGAATATGACAATTCAGGTGTATAGAGACTTTTTGAACGCTATATATATATATATATATATATATATATATATATATATATATATATATATATATATATATATATATATATATAATTACAACATAACAATGGAACACCTGGATTAATTTCAACCAAACTTGGTACAGGTATGACTTACACCTCGCAGAAATACTCCTATGTCCATATGTCCTTAAAGAAGCGCAAAGGCGGTGACATATTGAAATAACCAAAAATGGCCGATGTTAATGGCGAATGCATATTTCTTGGGGTCGCTAAGATGATTGGTGACAGTTCCAATGTCACTTAACCACAAATTTAGTCGAGGGAGTAAGATACCCCTAGCGCCCCTAGAGGTGCAGGTGGAAAACGGATGCCATATAAAAACAATCAATAAAGCATCCGATATTAATCTCACTGAGATGAATTGCAGTTTAATTCCAAATCTAGTTTAGCTCCAAATTCAGTTCCATCGATATAAGGGTTGAGAAGGGGTGAAAATAAAATGTTCAAAATGACCAAGATTAGTGTCGATTTCATAGTTTTCAGAGTCGAAAAATTGGCTGATCTGTTTGAAATAACTTTTGCATCATAGTTAATACCCACCTGAACTGGTTGCTTATCATGTAAGTTGAAATTAACGCTCATTCTAGGAGGATAGAGTGTTTCAAAAATTATGGCTAAACTAGAGAATCTTATTTATTTTGTTAATACACTTTCATCGAAATGAGCATCCTAAAGAGGAAAGGTACTCAAATGTTTTCAATAATTCTATTATCCCCGTGCGAGAAAGGGCATTTCAGATCATATATATTGAAGCTATATTTACAATATGTATTGTCTTGAATCATATTCAGTTTATATCTTTTTTTCCTTTTTTTGTTTTTACTATTTTTGTCGCAGAAATATGTCGTCCAGACAGAAGATGGATTGTTAATGAAATTGAATGATTATGAGAGAATTGACGGAATACAACTGTAGGATAAAACGGAAGAACCACGAATAATCACACGAACACGATGTTGTGCACCGCAAACTCATGACACAGGACCGAACCATTAACCCCAAGCGCCATAAGGAGCGCTCCTATCACTGAGCCACCATGTCTCCAATTGTTATGAAATTGAAGTATAATCTTCCAAATTCAAGTTAACTATAATCTCTCACACTTTACAAGTTCACAGCCTCTTCTTTGAACATTGCACAACATGGATTGCTGCAACAACAATCATGCCTCACCAACCTATCAGAATTTCTTATTCATGCTTTAAACTGTATTTCAGAAACATCTCAACTGGATTTCTTCAAAGCTTTCGATAACATTGACACCCATCTTCTTTACAAACTATCCAACAGATTTAATCTTCATGACAAATTCCTGTCTCTACTAAACGATTACTTTACTGATCGTATACAACGTGTTGGTATGCCAGATGTATCATCCAAATTTGTCCCAGTTCTTTCTGGAGTTCCCCAGGGTAGTGTTCTAGGACCACTACTATTTCTTCTTTACAGGGATGATCTCCCTTCCTTCCTGTCTTTACCATCTTCGAACATTCTTCCCTAGTATTCCTTTGAATACATATAAAATTTATCATATATATATATATATATATATATATATATATATATATATATATATATTGTATTAATAACAATGATGGCAGGCTTGCTGTTTCTCCATAAAATTATCAATGGGAAAATTAATTCCGAATTGTTGGTCTCCGTTCTCAATTTTAGCGTACCTTCTCCCCTTACTCGGAGCCGTACATTACTTACAGATGTGACACCCAGATTACCAATTATGCAACGTTAGTTATACTTCAGGCTGGCATGACTGTAAATTTATTATCAAATGTTTAATTTTTGACTCTGAAAATCATTTTAAAAACAAATTAAAGTCTAGGTAAATATCGTACATATTCTATGTATATACAAATAAATATTTTTTTATTTTTTTCTTAATTTTTTTGTTATCTCGTATATACGTTGTTACATTGTTTCAGTGTAAAATGGACATTGATCTGAAACATTTGTAAATAAATAAATTATTCTGCTCCCAAATTTACTATTCTGACCTGAAGCTGTCGGAAAGAGTGAAGATCGTCTAAGTTATTATGTCTAGATATACAATAATATAACTGACTTCAAAGGTGTGCTCGGAACGGATTACTTATATAAGAACTTATATGTTTTCTTCTGAGTTTCCTCATACCCAAACTTTCACTTAAAATTAACTAAGCTATTCCATATTTTATGATCTTTTCTGCCTGGTTAAGTACTAACAACTCTATATGTTTTTTTTATTATTATTATTTTATGATCACTAAGTCCTAACAAAACTTCCATTTTGTGCATTGAAACAATTCAAATAATAAATTTATACATGCAATTTCTGAAATGTTTTATATTTAGTTTCAAATGCATCACCTTATACTATATATTCAACATCCGATAGTTTTATTAAAGATATTTGTAGTTAAAAGCAATGTTTTTTCCCTTCTATCCATTATTTATCTCTAATGTTTTTGATGGTCTTAAAATGTATTAAACACTTCTCGCCTCTACATGATCTTTCAATATTATGTCCATGATTACATAATTATGTTGCTTGCAAATCCGGAGTTATGTCGCAGCAAATATATATATATATATATATATATATATATATATATATATATATATATAATTACATTACTTCATTTCGCGAGTTAAGAAAATCTAATCAGTAATTTTTATGCATTGTTTTAAGTATCGTTTTAATGATATCTACTTACTTCAGAGTAGATTCACTATGGATTGTCTTCAAAATATTTCCCGCCACCATATTAGTCGTTGTGACATTATTATTCAGATAACAACCGATGACAATGTGTTTGTTTCTTGTTATTTCTGATGACATTTGACAATCTTTCCTTTCTCCGTTCTCCAATCAATTCTTAAATTAAATATAAAAATTATGCCAAAAATATACTTCATTTTTTTTAAATTTAAGTGTTATGTAAAGAATGATTGCTACTGGGTAAATAAGGTAAGTGCGTTCTCAAATATTGCACAGATTAGCATACTGGAATCTTAAGTATATAATCATGTTCTTGGTTTATGGATAAAATTCACCTTTAAGAATAACACAGTGTCCAATTATTTTAAGAATAAACACGCTTATAGAGGCAGAACGATTTTCTCATAAGAAATCTTAAGAAAATATCTCGGAGACGTACGTAATATCTCAACATTAATTATTGTTGTGCTGACACTGAGTCACGTTGCGTGCCTGTTTCGTGTTCTATTGCTTGAGAAAGTCCTAAATAACTAAGACAATTACCTTAATAGCGCCGTACCAGAGCTCGTGTTTCCGTGCCTGTGGCACATCGACATTCTGTTACATCCTGAAGTGTATTTTTCCTTTCTTTTTTGAATTCTTCGTGACCGAATATAGTCCTCCCACGCCCAAGATTAAGCCTTAGAGTTGGAGTTTTATTTAAGTGTTGCTTACACATATACACACATATAAACACAGCGTATCATACGCTGCAATTCGGCGGAGGGGACTAAATAAAATAATTCGTAGTGTACAATATATGATTTGTTTACACAAGTTAATATTCAGCACTTTCTATGCAACTCTAATTAGTGTCGGTGCAATGGTACAAGAAGCTCTAAATCGAATATGATCTTCCCGAAACTGAATGAAATTTACATCACAATCTAAGCTCCAGGACTTCAAACTACTGATAACTGAAGCTATGACTTAAGAAATCCGGATTTTATTTACTACAAAAATAAATGAATAAATATTAAAAAAAAAAACTCGCTAGTTTATCCGCACCTACGCCCAATCAATCCAGTCGAATTTGTGGCTACCCACTCTTCTAAGATCCAATGTTTCAAAGGGACGCGTTTCTTGAATTTCTTTCATTATAGCAACGAAGACACCCAATTAATTCCTTTCTTTTCATTTAGAACCAAGTATGAGCTTCATTCGTTTCTAGAAACATGAAAGTAAACGAAAAAAAATAGTACTTTGTTTTGTTTCTTCTGCAAGTATTTCCTGTATAAATATAAGTTTCGCATTTAAAGTTTGTTTGTTTGAATATTGGCCTAGACAATATGTGTATTTTGTTTGAAAGATAAACTAGTGAAGTTTGAAACAAATGTATCAACGCTTTTACAAACGAACCTGGCAATACTTGCCTGGAAACCTATCAAGCAGACACCATAGCAGATGTTGTCTATCACACAGTTTCTCAAGCTGCGGTTCGTGGACTGCATGCGATTCTACATTTATGTTCTTGTAATTTTGATGTTGAATACTTATCCAAATACAAATAAATAAAATTTAAGTGAACTTGGTATTACACCTATAGTTGAAAATATTAAATAGTTATATATCCGGTAGTCTAAAAAAGTATTGAATCCTTTGCGTACAAGGTGGCGTTAGTGTTTCAAAACTTGAGGGTATATGGGTAGTAATGGGTCAAACCTAATATAATTTGACAGCTGACAGTTAAACCTAATATAGAGGTGGGATAGTGTTTAATTCTTAGAATCAGACGTAAAGTATGCTCTATGAAAATGAATGAAATTTCCGAAAAACTGCGCTACATTTTGTAATTGTATTTCGATAAAATTCAAATACTGTGCAGGTCCGTAAAGCAATTCGTGCTGTTTAAGAGCATCACACGTTATCAAAAGCACTGGTTTAGGCGCTCTGGTTCTGTAAATTTTGAAGTACAAGATCTCCTCACAGTGGACGAAAAACTACAGACAAAATGAGTGATATTCTGGCAAACATCGAGCAAGACCGCAATGCAAGCAGTCACAATATCGTCAACGATCTAGTATTAAAATTTTTGGGGAAAGCTGGTTACAAAAATAAAGTCGACGTTTGGGTGCCACATGATCCAACTCTAGAACATTTAATCAATCGAATTTCTATCTGTGAATTTCCAAACATATTATGAAATATATTATGAATACATCGAGAAATAAACGTGTGAGATGAAAAAGGAGAACTCCGAGAAAACTCACGAACATAATATTGAAAAAATGAAACGAAATTTTGAGTTTTACGTCCCACGGTTATGCCGGTTAGGCTAAAGGAGACGGTGATAATGAGTAATAAATGAAATGGTGGAATGAAGAAAGTGAGAGGAAACGGGAGAACCCCGAGAAAACCCACGCACACGGTGTTTGTCCACCACAAAGTTCACTTGGCGGGAGCAGGGTTTGAACCGGAGACCCCTAGCACCAGCGGTGAACGAACATATTATTGTCCACTAAAAACTCACGTGGACTAGATGAGCGCTCAACCACTAAGCCACCACTCCTTCCTTATTTACCTTTTAAACATTGTGTTATACCTTCCAGTGTTGCATTAGTGTACTGTTTTCTGTTGCATAACAGAGAAAAGTAAATATAGTTATTTACTGAAACTTTCTGAGAGAGTTACTAATATGTAGCAAATGTTAATTCGAATATATAATTTTGGCGTGGGGGACCCGATTTCGAATCCCGGCGGGAGCTCATGTGGTTCGGATTCCACGTTAATCAATAGGTCCACGTCTCATATAGCCACGCTGCTGAAAGAGACGTTAAACTAAGCTCAACTCAACTCAACGCGAATATGTATATCACACTAGTTTTCCACGCTTCAATTAAGCAGTAACCCATTAGTTTTCTTCTTGTGCTTTAATATCAAGCCAATAGATGGCAGCATTCGTCAATCTGTGAGGAGAATCACTATAATATCGGGCAGTAAGATGGGTTGCAGAATCTCCCAGGCGTTTGCAGGAGAAGAAAGTATAATCACTAATCGCACTCAGTTCAACGTTTGAAACGGATACAGAATTCTGATTTGTTACTCAGAGGTGGAGTTGAAGAGTCTCAAAGTTACATGACACGTGAAGGGAGTAATTGACATGACAAGTGAAGAAAATTATGTGAAGAGGGTCATGATAAAATCACACATAACTTGAACACACATAAAATTCTATTCGGTACAGAAAATCAATTTATACTATTACCCAAAGAATTATTTCTAGTCTCTACTTCTACCTTATTGAGCCAGGAAAATTTATTGTTTGGAGTTACCTCGTTTATCGGTGTTTCCAGTAAAACACTTAAAATATTAAAATCGTTATAAAATGTTATATAGTACTATTTGTTGTTCTTCATAAACACAAATTCACAATTTTTCTCTCAATTCCACATACAGAATTTTCCGGAATAGTCTCTATTCAAAGCAACGTTTAATAATGTGAGATATTATGCAAAGCAGAAAAAAAATATTCATACGGCAAATTCCTTTATCACTTCGATATTGGTTTTGCATTCTTGAGGAGAATATCGATGAAGTTATTTGCATTCATTCGAGTACACTTCAAAGTCAAGCACCATTTTTAAACTTCATTTTATATTCTAAATAGAAATTCCTTCCGAGATGATTTTTCCTAACAGTATTTATGAAGAAACCTGATACAGAGGTGGAATTTCTGTTTGTGCTGTATTTGGAATAGGAATTACCATTGAATTAATAAGTTTCAATGTAAGTAATGCAGGTAAGAAATATTGTTTACGGTAAGTGAATTTACATGTAACAGGTATAATAGAATCCTTGGTGAGGAGAAGTAATGAAGCTACGTCTAATTGAAGTGTTCGTTAGAAGACAATTTCTATCCTCATGTGCTCAGTAAATGAACTGCAGTGAATTCTATTAACTAAAAGGGATTTCCTAGTTCAAGAATACTTGTTTTGGTCCTATTCTGCATTAGACTTCAGATTGTTATAGATACAAATCCCTGACAAGGAACTAAGCAAAAGCATGAAATTAAGACTTTAGAGTATCATATGAGTGGATGAATTAGATTCACACTATAATCCCAACAACGCAAATTCAACTCTCAAGTCGTATAATACACATCACACTGACACAGGTTTGTCAATATTTGCTTATACAATAATTTGTAAGCTTTACTCTTTTAAATTGTTTCGGGTTTTCTTTAGCTCTTGTTAGAATTAATAAATAAACAAAGCTAATTCGTGTTTTATTTAACGCATTTAACGCCACACTAACAAAAGAAATCCTAGGAATGCATGGTGTTTTTTTATAACGAAATTAGGCAAAAACTTCAAGAACAAAACGATATTTTTACTTCAATGAAAAACAAAATGGTATTTTATTGTATTCTTATGGACCATCCAACCAACTACAGGGTTTTTTGCAAAGGACACGTACTAGATTACTTCAGTGTTGTAATATGGTAGTGTGAGTCACCTGCCTCACGGTAAGAATACATGCGAGTTATATCTGACTCACAGGGCCCCGGGCATAAATCCGGTGTAAGTTAAGCTCAAATGGTATGGAAGCTAATTTGTTAATTAACCTATTACACTGAGAAAAATCCGTTCTCCGGACAGCGGTATATTGTACAAATATACGGTATCCTCTTGCTTACTATAGAAATCAATACGGAGCATACGTTATCCGTATGATACATAGGCACTGCCGTTTGATGTTACATCATGCCGTTGCAGGATGTATGACATCTAACAGTTTTCCGTATATCACATGTATATACTTATGTTACCTTCGTCAGCTATATGCTATATACGTCCATTTGTATGTGAGATCCTGACCGCCTACATTGTTTCATACAGAAAGTACGTATAGATGGAACACTTATACAGAAAGTATTATAAAACATGCGTTTTCAGTTATACGTCTGGTGTACGTTAAGTCCAAAAACTACAGGAATTACGCATGTAACCTATCTTTTTAAGTATGCCACCTACAATTTTTTTTCTCAGTGTATCATAACCAACTTTGACCTAATGTATCACCCTGACGTCAGGGGTCATTGTTTCATCTCGGTTTTACGTTATCAATTCACTGGCAACTACGTACTTCCATAGGTGGATTTAGAACGCAAAAACTAGGGGGCAGCCATAACCCAGACTATGATAGGTATATCATGAGTTTACTATAAACTTTCAAAAATACATAAATAATATCTTAAATTATTTGGGTAATTCAAAAATCTGGGGGACCTAGGCCCCCGGTCCCTGGCTAGATCCGCCAATGTCTATTTCTTTAGCCCATAGTACATAAATGTGGTATGTCAAACAAATATTAATAAATAGTTCGTGTTTTGTTTAATTATGCTCCATTTGATGTAATAATATGACACAAAACAATCACAATTTTGAGAAGTTTATCATATTTGTGCGTATAAGCAAAAATAAACTGCATTATTTATAATTTCGTTGGTTGATACATGAAATCCGCATTAAAAGTTAAGTAGTAAGTTTCTATACGTCCTTCGATCCTTTCTCAAGCGTTTGGAATCAGAAATAATGGGACTTACAGTTCTGGAGAAGTATGGCCTGTCAATCAGATATTGATGAGACGGAACCTTTGCTGGCTGTTGCGACCAACGCAGAAGAAGTTCAATAAAGTAGAATGAAAACAGAAAATATAAGATGAACAGAAAATGTGCCAATGTCAACCCTCAGTCCCACGAGGCGAATGCCAGGATACTAAATTGTCAACTGTCCCTGTCATTACCCACCTTATCTCCATAAAGAGGAATTGATTTTTTTAAAGCAGTTTCATCTGTTTCAGACTGAACGTGTGTTGTTCTTTTTAGTGTATTTATTTATTTATTGTTTTGAATACAGTTTCTTGTACTATGTGGGCATATTATATTTTTTTTAATGTTTCTCTTAAGAACTGTTTCATTACGTCAAAAAATATATATAACTCATGGTTGAGATCAATTTGGAAGCTAACTTTACGAACACGATATGTGGGTAGACAGTGAAGACGTTCTTTCTCATGTGTGCTAGGCAACAGTAGTGAAAGGCTCATGTTCATTATCAGTTCTCACTATTACAGTGCAATGTACTATATGTGAAACATGCGTGAGTTATATTTCGAATCTTGAACGCGGTTGTTACGTAGCTGTTTCTGTCCAATACGTTTTGCTGCTTTACATTGGTGAGAATACCAAACTCAAATATTTCCTTTATCCTTTGCGTTAACATAATTGTGTTCATGAACAGTCTTGTACATATTCAAACAGTTATTTTTGTTATGGTCGTCACAGTCGTTCCCATTTTAAACTTCACTAATCTCGATATATATATATATATATATATATATATATATATATATATATATATATATATATATATATATATACTAGGAATGCAATGGATGTACCCGATTGCAATGAAATGAGCTGAGCGAGCTTAAACTACGTAATCATTCCTGGCCATTATGCAATAATAAATGTCATTTTTAATTGTTGACAAAAAAATCGCGTGAAAACTTTTTCCCCATGTTAAGTCTATGCAAGCGTTTTTCGGTCATTATTCCTCGATGGTACATCGGATTTTTGATTTCAACCTATGTTGTCACTCAGCACGACATACTCTATCAGCGTGCTAAGTTTGGTTGAGATCGGCCAAACGGTCTAGGAGGAAGCTTTTTTCTGTCATTATTCCTCGATGGTACATCGGATTTTTGATTTCGACCTATGTTGTCACTCAGCACGACATACTCTATCAGCGTGCTAAGTTTGGTTGAGATCGGCCAAACGGTCTAGGAGGAAGCGTTTTTCGGTCATTATTCATCGATGGTACATCGGATTTTTGATTTCTACCTATGTTGTCACTCAGCACAACATACTCTATCAGCGTGCTAAGTTTGGTTGAGATCGGCCAAACGGTCTAGGAGGAGTTCGCGGACAACCAAACGGCTAACCCGAGTATAAGAGCTTCGCTTCGCTCAGCTCAATAAGTTGTCCTCACAAACACACAATACTTTAATTTTGGTGGCGCCACGTTGTGGATATCAAGCTTCCGTACTAAAGAAATAAGTTAATATTAATGGATTCAAACATTTCATACTTGCGTACTGACAGCATCTTATAGTGTAAGGAATACAACAATTCATTTCGACCCCTTCCATGGAAAACTTCTGGCGACGTCCATGATTAATTTCTGTAGATAGTTTCTTTATTTTTTAAATATAATTTCTTTAAGATAACTAGTGATGCATACCAAATTGGTAACGGCAATGACAGAGCAGTTGATAGATTTAGTATCCCGGCATTCGCCTGGTGGGAGTGAGGGCGGACATTGGCGCATTTTCTGTTCAGCTTATCTTTTCTCTTTTCATTCTACTTTGTTTAACTTCCTTTGCATTGGTCGCAAAGGTGAGCAAAGGCTCCGTCCCATCAACATCTGATTGACAGGTCATACTTCTTCAGAACTGTAGGGTCCATTGTTTCTGATTCCGAACGCTTGCGAAACGAATGCTTAAACGCATTTTTTTCCTATTCCCATTACCTACTGCTACACCAAATTTGGTGCAATTATCTCTGAGTGACATCGCGCTCTTTCCTCGTTAGTGGTATGTGTGTGAGTGCATGTACGACCACACACAGGGCAAACAATAGCACAGGTAATGATTGCGTTTATTTTGCCGATACATAAATTCGTGCGGTTCTTATATTTTATATTTTATTTTTATTCTGTTGTTCTGTTAATTCAAATACAAATACAAAATAGACATAACATTAACATATTCTACGAGTGTAACAATACATTGCATATATTTTACTGTCACACACATTAACTCACAATCACTCAGTGATGTATTCACCTTCTGCTAACGTTCAGGTAGCAGTTCAATGCCTCACCTGTAGAACTGTTTTGTTTTTGACTAGAAGAAGTCTGTTAGCCATTGGTCAAGAGAAGCTTTTCTGTGCTGTTCGTTTAGCAGTTGGTTCATTTCCGTACACTGCACGAATTGTTCTCGCAGCTTCTGTTGCACTGGATCCTCGGTTAAACTCGAAGAGTAAAATGTAACGGAAATGATTACTTTTCTCAACTTGACATTCCATATTAGTTTGTCTGAAATATACACAATAATTCGTCCACAATCAAGAAAACATGTGTTTCACAACACGCAAATTCCAGACTACGGTAAAACAACGGATTAACGATAAATAATCGCTTCACGACGCATTGTTGCCAACCCAAAAGAAAACCGCACGAACTTATGCATCAACCTTATAGAAATTGTTTTGGCAAGGACTCACCTCGTCAAACAACTCTGCTTGATTGGAAGAATCATAGTTTACTTCAGGATGTGTCAAAAATGACATGTCAAGCAAGACATAGAGAAACACACACATCTGTGTGTACAACACAATGGAGCACATACAGTTGCATAAATCGTTTGCGCATCACTAACTACTTACATATAGTATGTACTATAGGTAAGGTAAGGTTTATGTAAGGTAGTGTGAGATCTAGATAAGGCTATGGGTAAGGTATAGGTAAGTAAATAAACTAAAATTATATTGAAATTGTTCTTTGTGATACCCAAACCTAGGGTACTTGGACTTCTAGGACACTATATGCTACGAAGTATTGCATATATTTCAAAATGGAACCCGATCTATATGTGCTTTCACCGAAATGTGTTTTTGTTTATTTTAGTGAGTTATATTGTTAGTATTATTTATATTTTATTATCAAGGAAGAATACAGACGGAGTTCATTATATATAGTACTACCTAAGTAGACATTCGAAATCAAAGTTATTATTGAAAGACTTGTAGGTTTGTTTCTGCAAAGTGGTACCAACTCACCTTTGATAGCATATTTAAAGAGTGTAAGAGTGTGAAGCCACGATGTAATGACTAAAAGATAAATAACTCTGCCCTGAATAATGGAAAATCTGATCAGGAAAGAATATAGAAGAAATAGAAAACCAAAACAGTATGTGGCAAAAAAAAAGTAGATCACATTGACAGATAAGCAAAACTTACACTTTTTCTATTAAAAGTATTCCTTGCGTCGATATTTCTGCAACTTCACGATGATATATAAATATGCGCATGGGTATTGAAATTAGATAGCGATGAAAATTAGAGCGATACAACATAAATCGAAGCCAGAAGACACTTACAAACCTCTATTTTCTACCTAACCGATTTAGATATCGTTTTGCCAGTCGAGTTAAAATGGTCAAATTCCAGAAAAAAAAAAAAAAACAGATTTCCGTAAATTGCAATGGATATATGGAAGTATTGGCACGTAAAGAGTTTCAAGCAAATACATTTAATGAAAACATTTGATTGTCAAAAATTGTTTCTTGTCAAAGATTGAAAAATAATATGAAATTCTTCCTCTTTATAATTATGTATTTATTTTTCTTAGAATGCGTTCTCTTTTTACAATTTCTGTAGTTTTTACTCTGATAATTTTATTCTTTTGTTAATCTCGGCAGCTCTCTCTGTCTCCTTATTTTTGTTAACTTAGACACGCAAACCCTCATTCTTTCTATCTTTTTTCTTTTCTTTGCTTTCTTTCTTAAAATTTTTGTTCTGCAGGAAAATAATGCCTGTAGAACAACCAAATTTCCGTTTTCTTTCATTTCCGTTAAACTAACCCTTTACGGAAAGTAGAAAAAAAAGAAACGAAATTTCAACATCTACTTCTAATGAGTTCTTTGCTTAACGCAACCGTTTTAATAATTCCAGTCCTTCTTTCTTTTTAGCCAGTAATGGCGTTCCATAAGGTTGCAATTTTGAAGCCTTCGCAAAGAATCCTACGAAAGAAAAAGAAAAAAAAACTCTTTACGTCAATAATAGCGGTAAAAGCCATTTGCTTGCAGCTAAGAACAGTATCACCCAGTATAAAGTGTTAATAAAATAATGTTAGTACAATCTCATAAGAAAAGTGAAGAAAGAGGGGGAAAGAAATAAACGGCCAAGGTCATTAAATAGGTCTGAGCTATCCATTATCGAGAGAGTTTTGTGTTTTTATAATTTTGTTTTTACCATGTTTAACAAGGAAAGGAGCGCAACTTATTTCAGTTTGAAATGCGAAGAAACTTTTTATGCCATCCTAAACGTACAAGAAAAGAATACGCATTTCAGCCTTACTTTGCAGTCGTGAATCACTTATAAAACCTGGAAGAAATTGAAGCATCCATTTACTTGTTTACGGAACATTTCTGTTTTAATAACGTTTAAACAAATTTGCATCCTGCGCTTGGATTTTTTTTTTAATATCGACCTCAGAAACCAAATAGCAGTTTTCTTTGTTTTTTCTATAAAGCCACTTATATGTTTTGGTATTACTCTTTCGCGTTTTCTCCGACAATATGAAAATTCATTACATTGCCAAATTCGCTTACCTATTTTATAGTATTATCAATCATGTGTTAAAATATTGTTACAGAATCCAGCGGAAAATAAAACTATTTTCTTATCATTACCGTTTGAAAGAATCTTCCGAGGTTTCTCAGCAACTTACCTTAGATTATATTGATTCAAATTATGATGTAATGAATGCTACAAGTTATGTGAAATTTGAGAGTTCGTTTTCTAATTTAGCTGTTTAACTAACATTTAAGAAATCTAATAATTCTAAAAATCGTAGAATATTTTCTATAAAGTGAACTTGAGTGGCATGCTTCATTGCATACAAATAAAAATCTGAAATGCGTAGTAATATTGTGATATGACGCATATTGATTTCTTAAATATTTACTAGTGCTACAAAGTGTTCATAAAGTCTGGGTACATAGGGAATTCTGTTTTTTTTTATTTTTTTCCTGATTGAGTGAGGGCTCTGTCAGAAGAACGAGTGGAGTTGGTACTCTTAAGTGGACGAGAAGGATGGTAGTATCGCAAAATTGCGGAAGAATTTAACCTTCGAAACTATCATCGTCAAACTATTTGTTTTACTGCTGCCGGAAAATTAATCACCAAGTTTAAAGAAACAGGCTGTATGTTGGATAAACCGACGACGAAAGACTTTAGACTTATTCCATAGAGTTCACCTTAATCTTGCAAAGCGCATCAAATTATGCATTGAGCAGCACTGAAATCATTTGAAAGTATTATTCATTAACATTAAATTGACTAAAATGTGTTTTTTCCCCATGAACCCAGATTTTATAGACACGCTTTATATGTACGCGTGTCACTGTTAGCGGCGTGTGTGTAATGTTAGGAACATATACACCACTGCTTGGAGTATGTGAGACACCGTTTCGGTAATGTAAATAATACATCCAAAATGTTAATTAACAATATTATTTTTGTTTTCATATAAAGGGTGCCACATAAAGAACGTAACTTTTGAAATTGGTACGGTTGTTTCAAGTTTTAATAGAGAAACGCATTTTAAAAAGGTTTGCATTACCAAAACACCTTTATGTATTTATCCTGTCCATTCGTCCGTCCGTGAGAGAAAAAAAAATCTCAAAAACTAATTGATGAATAACCACCAAATTTCGTCACAGTGTAGAAGGCCAAAAATCAAAAATTGATTTCGTTGATGGAGGACGTACTCTAAACGCAAGAGGAATATATTAACAATTTCCGGTTTTTACGTTGATCGCTATAGAGCAACAACGGTGATGAGTAGCGAGAAGATTTTTTTTTTTTTTTGCAATTATGCGTTTGGATAATAATTTTCAACTCCATTCTTAACTCTATACTAAAACCGGAAGAAGATTAAATCAGCCACTTCCGGTTTTAACGTTGAACGTCACAACGATAAAAACAGCAACATATAACAAGCAGCGATTTCCTGCAGTCAATTATGAATCTCAAAAACATGTTCCATATGCACTCTAATATCTATATCAAAATCAGAAGTGGTAAAAAAATCAACAACTTCCGGTTTTAATGATGATCACCACAGAATGCGGTTTTCTCTTATCAATTAAACGTCTCAAATATATGATCCTTATCTATTCTAATCTCTCTACTAAAACTGAAAATAGCAGAAATCAACTACTTCCAGTTTCAAAGTTGATTGTTGTAGAGTTCAAACGGTAGCATACAGCGAGAATTAATCACCCAGGAATATATTCCATCAACACTCTAATATGTATATTAAAACCGGAAGTGACATAAGGTACTTGCCGCAAATAAGGCCCGAAAGGAAATAAAGCCCAGTACAAAATTTCCTATGTTGGAAGCGCTGTAGGAGAAATCTGGCGATGTCGCAAGTAGCGATTACTCACACAATGCCTGCTTTAGAAAGCTCGTCTTTCTATCCCTGGTTAGCCGGAACGCTGGCAGTATTGAATCATCGAGAAGTTAGTTTCCATGTGTTGATATAATTTATGGGGGCAAGACAAGTTCATCTCTTGTGTGTAGAATAAAGCTAACGCGAAATAGGCCTATATTGTATATTTGTGATGATCAAAGTGTTTAGTATTTTGGACAGTAGTTTCTTCGTTTTAGTCCGAAACATGTTGGTAAATAATTATTTATGAAATGAGGAGTACATCGTTGGTAAATAAGGCCCATCAAAAATCTACTGGTCCTCATTATCCTATAAACACGTGTACGTTGATAAATACTTAGAAACTGGCAACTTGAATGTGTGTTATTTTGTAATTGTTTCTTAGCCAATGCCAGCCTCTGTAGTAGAGCGGTCTATCATGTTCGGGCCTAGTTGTTGACTATGGATGTTCGCAGGTTCAAGTTCTACATTGGTGTATTTCATAATGCAAACGTCTAATTATAATACATGCGAATGGCTCATACCATTGGTTTCGGGGATATTTTAAGCCCATTTTCGTGCGATTCTGAGCGTTCGAGGTATCGTGGTATCGTTCATTATGTGCCAAAGAATGAATCGGTGAATTACGAAGCTGCAAAGAATGCGATATTGTCTTGGTCGACACCGATGACGAAGAATTCATTTGCTACAAGTGTTATCAAGTATAAACATTGTTGAAAGTTAGTGTGAATCTGTTTCCAATGGTGACATGTATAGTATATGTCCCAGCTTATTCTTTAAAATCCAATTAGTTGCCACGACTTAACTAACGACTGCATAACACATGGTAGATTACCCATATACTTGTTATTTCATATCCGTATTGTTACTAAATATCCTTTTGTTAGTAGTATTTGAAATGCTGTAAAACTATTAGGTGTTAGTTGAGTTCGAATGGTCTCTCAGCTCGTAAAGTTTTACTTTTCAAAGAGTAAGCCTTATTTACCTACCGTGCGGATAATAAAGCCATTTTGTATGTTTCTCCTTCAATACATTTTTCATACAGTTAGCCGAATGTTTAAGTTAAAGTATAGTAAATAAAGCATAAGATATATAAAACATTGACAAATAAAATGCACATCAATTTATGTCTATTACATTGTAAGTATTTACGCAATAAAGCAATTATTCTTAGGTGGGCCTTATTTGCCGCAAGTACCTTATAAACAACCATTTCCGATTTTAACGGTAAGTGCTAGAGAGTACAAACGGTAATTGATAGAGAAAATATGTGTTCTCCAATCAATTAAGCGTCTTGAGAGTAGCTTATCTTCATCTCCATTATAATCTCTCTTTTGAAATCTGAAGTGAGACAAAGCTACTACCACATCTGGTTTCAATATTAATTCAGAAAATATCACGACAGACAAACCAAACATCTTTACGAGGTGTGCACGTGACGCATCCTAATCATTTTTTTTGAATGCGTTATATAAAATAGGTCGATTTTTTTCAGTTTTAGTAGAAAAAACTTTTTTCACATATGCAAATAATGTACACCTCCGCTAATGTAAACGCTATGCAAATGCAAATAAGCAGAACCTTTTCTCTGTATTCTTGATCGGTTATTCTTACACTTATTACATTCAACTGTAATGTTCTTGACCGTTATTTTTCGCAAGTTAATAATAAATCCGGAATTTAACGAATTTAACGTCCTTCAACGAAGTACCACATATAACAAGCTATATACATATACATACATACACACACACACACACACACACACACATATATATATATATATATATAGGATGTTCTAACAATGGCGCCCCCGGACAACAGAGCACTATTCCACAAGTCAAAATAAAGCATATTGTATATATATATATATATATATATATATATATATATACTGTCCCAAAACTCCGTTTACATAGACCATCAAAGTAACTATTGAATATACGAAGAAATTATAAGAGAGGGATGATGTTGTAAAGTATGTGTTTTCAATATGAAAAGTTGGAATTTTCGGAATTGGACCAACCGTTTGGGCTCTAAAATGCTATAGCGCCCAATGGCAAAGAAAAATGCAACGTTACCACGTCTTCGTTGGACAACAAAGAAGGTAAGTGCGTGTAGTTTGAAGTGTCCTGGACCAAGCAGAATAGAAGGAATAGCCGCAATGAAGAATATGAAGAAGGATTACAAGCAGCGTCAAGCCAAGGCAGTGGCGTCTCCTCAAAATGGGAGGGGACATGTACGAAAAAAATACATTGAATTTATTCAGGAAAGCTGGTATTAATTGCTTAGTGATCTCAATGAGCTGAAACAAGAGAGCAATTGAATAAAATTAGGAAGGGGCTAAGTGCCAAAACTTAAATAGCAGAAAAAAGTCGATAAACATGAGTTATCGCAATACAAGTTAAAGGGTACTGAGACAAAATGAGTACTTTGAAACAGAACCAACAACTTTTAAGCCATAAACTACTTACAGACGTATTCTGCTTAGTACTGAGACAACTTTCAAAGATACAATTCACTTCTACTTATTGTGGCACTTAGATCCTGTCTCACTATTCAATTGTTGTCTCGTCTAGAAACAGAAGCGCCAGTTTCCAGACGAATTCTAACGAATTCTAATTATCTCGTACCCAGCCGCTGGTGTAGGGGTAGCGTGCCTGCCTGCTACACGGCATTTGAGTAGGTCGAACTTTGCACGAAACCTGCTCCAACGGGCCATACCGACTAAGGTTTCTCCTGGTTTTCCTCAGTCCCCTCGGGCGCAAGTCGGGATGGACCCTTCTCTCAATAGAGGGCAGCTTTCTGTTCCTAGACTCACATAAAGGGTTGAAATGATCTCGGAGTAGAGGCCCAATCTCTCCTTGTGTTATTTCCTTGAACAAATAAATAAATAAAGATTACCGGATGATGAGCATCATTATTCATTTGCTGGTCTAGTCTCGACTTGCAAATTTGTTGCCTAATCTCATTTCATTGAATGATTGTCTAATGTGTATGGAATTTCGAAACGAAAGGAGACACGAGAATGTTGTGGTCTCATGAGCAATACTACTTATGGCATTGGAAAGGGATTAAAACTGTAGAAGCCAGCTATTTGAAATGTACCATCCCAGCATTCGTGTGATGGGCAAGAATGGCATACAGTTCTTATTCCTTTTACAAATGGATGACATCAAGACAATGCAAGTCATGCAAGGGATACCAGTGCTCGTCATTTACTTGTTAAATAAATGAAAACATACAAAGGACACTATTTCAAAGAACGCTGTTAAGCAATTTAAAGAAGGTTGAATCCTTCTCAGTGTCACCAGACATGAGAACCCTTAAAAATGAACCAACGTCCTGACCGAGGTTTGAGTCATGACCGCATGAATAGCCTGTATCGTAGTGAGACGCGTTACCGACTGACAAGGAAAGAGAGGGAGATTATATATCGAAGTGGAAGATGGCTTGTACACCAATCGAAAGCAATAATGTCGCCTAATGCGAAACTGTAATTTTTTTTCGAATGTATATACTGTGCGAGTTATATGAATATACAGGGTGTCAAGAAAATCCGTTTCTACCCCTAGAAATCGCAAACGGTGAGACAGATGCCAAAACAGGAAAACATGTGTTTGATAATTTTAAAAGTACAAAGAATCAAAGCAAAACGTGTTGTCTCAGGGTCACCAACACGGTCCCAGCAGGGGTCCAACACAAAATTTTCAAATGCCAAAGGAGACCAATTTAGCATATCTTTGGAAACCTGTTAGGAAATGAAAAAAAAACGGAACAAGTCTTGAATGTCTAAAATTACTCTGTGCAAAATGGCGGCCGGTCTAAATGTTAGCAAAAACGCCATTGTAAAGTCTAATTTAACCCCCTATAAATCTGAAACGGTGAGACAGATGTCAAAACAGGAAAACACCTGTGTCATCATTTCAAAAGTGCATTGATTGAAAGTGAAAATATTTGTTCCTGGGTCCTCCATATTGTCCCAGATGGGGTCCTACTCAAAATTTTTAAATTTCAAAGGAGGTCAAGTAACATATCGTTGGAAAGCTGTTTTTAAATGAAAGAACACGGAACAAGTCACGACTCTCTGAAATTATCTGTGTAAAATGGCGGCCGGTTAAAACGTACATCTTCATTTCGATTCTCCGAGTGCACTTGCTTTCCATTTTGCAATCAGCACTTGTTGTCATTGCGAGACACTTGTACGTATTTGCTGTTCCTTGTGCAAGACATTTTTTTTTGAATCATTTTATAATTGATAATTCAAACGAGCATAAGTACCATTATTGTACAGCCATAAACATAAATAAGTAGAGATAAGAGTCTTTATTTCTTATGGGCTCCAACCCCCATTTATTTATTTTGTGTGTGTGTGTGTGTTCGTAGTTGTACATTATATGTTAATTAGTCAGTTCTATACTCAAATATGTTAAATGTTGTTTGTTTTATCTTTATTTCTTAATTTGCTTTTATTTTATTATATTTATTTCTTTATTTATTTAGACATTGCTGGGCCCAAAGAGCAGAATGTCACAGTAGGAGTATTTCCTTTATTTCCGTTGAGTACAAGATTTTAAATGAATGCAAAGTAAAACCCGACTATAGAAAGAAAAACTAAAACGCAAGATATTTGCACAGTGTTATCGCAGAGTGTCTAGACTTACTCCATCTACTTTCATTTAACACCAGCTTTATAAGGATATGCTACTTGAACCTTTTTGCCATTTGAAAATTTTGAGTAGGACTCCATCTGGGACCCTGGGGCAAATAGTTTTACTTTCAATCATTGTAGCGGGCCGCAATGGCTCAGTGGTAGAGCGTTCACCTTTGGTGCTTGGGGTCCCGGGTTCGATTCCAGGCCCCATCAGGAAACATTGTGTGCGTGGGTTTCCTCGGGGATCTCCCGTTTCCTCCCACTTTCTTCACTCCACCATTTTCATTCATTACTCATCATCACTGTCTCCATTAGCTTAACCAGCTTAACGTAAAACTCAAAGATTTCATTTCATTTTTTCAATCATTACACTATTAAAATGATGACACACGTGTTTTAATGTTTTGACAGCTCTCTCACCGTTTCAGTTTATTTTGGGGGGTGGGGGTGGAATTAGACTTTACAATGGCGTTTTTGCTGACATTTTGACCGGCCACCATTTTGCACAGGGTAATTTTAGAGAGTCAAGCCTTGTTCCATTTTCTTTCATTTCCTAACAGGTTTCCAACAATATGCTACTCTACCTCCATTGGCATTTTAAAATTTTGAGTTGGACCCCTGCTGGAGCCCTGCGATGGCCCTGGGACAACACTTTTTGCTTTGATACATTGTACTTTTAAAACGATCAAACCTGTGCTTCCTTGTTTTGGCATGTATCTCACCGTTTGCGATTTCTAGAGGTGATTTTCTGGACACCCTGTATATTCATATAACTCGCACAATATGTGCATTCGAAAAGAAATATTACAGTTTCGTAATAGGCGCCATTAGTGCTTTCGATTGGTGTATGAGCCATATTCCACTTCGGTATATAATCTCCCTCTCTTCCCTTGTGAGAAACGGCGAAGTGTATAGGAACTGGGAAATCGTCGAAATAAAGTAAATTAAGAAAGGAAAAGGAAACACCTGAATTGGGACACAGTAACTGTTCGAATATACGTTATTTGATGGGAAATTCAGTTGAAGATAGAATAGAAGCAGGAAGGGAGGAGACCGTAAGTATTGCAGAAAGCGCCACTGAGCTATTGTTTTTAATGGGACGATACGCCTATTTTGCCCGAATGACAGGGTCTCACATAATAAATTTGAGTTGAGTTGATTTTAGTTTAGCGTCCCGTTCAGCAGTAAGGCTATATGAGACGTGGACCTACTGATTAACGTGGAATCCGAACCACATGAGCTCCCGCCAAAAATCGAACCCGGGTCTCCCACGCGAAAGACGCGTACGCTAACTGCTTAGCCACATAGGAGCGCCTTACATAATCAAGCACCAGCAACAAGTTATTGGCACTCTTCAAGGATACTGGCAGTGTCTTGAACCGACCTCGCTCTGACAGACCGCAATTCGTAACCGATGATGACACACTCGTTGATATTCTGGCTAAAGTTACGTGCAATTCAACGCGATCGATAGGAAAGGTGGCCCAAGAGAGTAACCCTAGCCGAATGTCTATCCAAAGAATTCTGCGCAAGCATCGTTTTCATCTCTTCAAGGTACATTTTGTGCAGCAGTTGCATGGAGATGATGAATACCGACGACATGAATTCTGTGAATGTTTTACACGCACACAACATAAACAATCCAAATTTGCAACTAAGATCGTGTTCTCCGACCAGACCATATTTCATCTTGATTGAACTGTTAACAGGCATACAGTAACTACGTGTACTGGATAGACAGCAATCCTCATTTTGCCGAAGTTTCCCATAATCAAGTTGACCCTGGTATAAATATATGGTGTGCAATTCATAGTAATATTCTGGTGGCTCCTGACTTTCTAATGGTGAGATTAACAGGTGAAACATATCAAAACCTGCTACTCGAAACTGGAACCTTATTTGGACAACTTTCCTCTCGCAAACCGCCAGCACTGTTACTGTGAACACCATGATGCGCTACTGAAGTTCACTGTTAATGTTCGACAATAGTTGAGTGCAGCAGATCATGGACATCGGATCGGGAGTCGAGATCTGGTGGAATGGCCACCGAGATCACCTGATTTAACACTGCTTGATTTTTTTTTCGTGGGACCACTTAAAATCCGTTGTTTATAGGGATAGCCCGTGTACAACTGCGGCTCTGCAACACAATATTTGCAAGGCCTTCCCTGCTATTGCCACTGAGACTCTTCAACAGGTTAGGGCCAGTTTTAGACATTGTATGGTAATTTGTGCACAACAAGATGGACATCGCTTCCAAAATCTTCTACGCTGAGCGCAGTTGCTGCATTGCTTTACCTGTCTCAGGTACTTCCAACAGATAGGTGACTTGAAGTGAATAGGATAGGTTAGCTGTGGTATCACTTGTGTGAGTAGGCAGTCCTTTCTTTTCATATCATTCATTTATCAAATAAAGGAGGACGGTATTCCATTGTCGCCCATGAAACGAATGCTGGCTTCTACAATTTTTAATCCCTTTCCAATAACATAAGTAGTATTGCTCTCAGGACCAGAACATTCTCGTGTCTCGTCTCGTTTCGAAATCTCGTAAAGGACATTAGACAATCATTCAATGAAATGAGATGAGGCAACAAGTTCACGAGCAGAGCCGAGACATGCAAATGAATAATGATGCTCACAATCCGATAATCTTTATTTATTTATTTGTTCAAAGAAATGACACAAGGAGAGATTGGGCCTCAACTACGACGCTACATCGGCCCTTTAGGTGAGTCTAGGACTGGAAAAGGAAGCGCCCCTGTCCTGAGAGAAAGGACCATCCCGGTATGCACTCTGGGGACTTAGGAAAACCCGTAAAAACCTTAATTGTAGCAGGTTTCTGCCCACGTTTGGCTTACCCACCCAAACGCCGTGTGGCAAGCAGGCATGCTACCTCAACATCAGTGGCTGGCTACGAGACAATTAATCTGTCTCGTGAGAACACGTCTGGAAACTGAGATAGCAATTGCATAATAAGACAGGATCTAAGTGCCACAATAAGTAGAATTGAATTGTATCGTTCAAAGTTGTCTTAGTACCAAGCAGAATACATTTGTAGGTAGTTTATAGCTTAAAAAATGTTGGTTCTCTTTTAAAGCACTCACATGATCTCAGTACCCGTTTAACTCGCATTGCGGTAACTCATGTTTATCGACTTTTCTCTGCTTCTTTTTAAGTTTTGACACTTAGGCCCTTCTTAATTTTATTCAATTGTCCTCTTGTCTCAGCTCATTGACATCATTAAGCAATTAATAATAGCTTTCCTGAATAAATTCAATGTAATTTATTTTTCGCACATGTCCTCCCATTCTGACAGTGACGCCACTGCCTTAGTATGACGTTGCGTGTAATCCTTCTTCATATCCTTCATTGTGGCTATCCCTTCTACTCTGCTTGGTCTAGGATACTTCAAGCCACACGCACTTACCTTCTTTGTTATCCAGCGAAGATGTGGCAACGTTGCATATTTCTTTACCATTCTGCGCTATACCAGTGTAGAGTCCAAACGTTTGGTTCAATTCAGAAAATGCCATCCTCTTAGATTGAAAACACATACTTTACAACATCATCGCTCTCCTGTCATTTCTTCGAACCTTCAATCAATAGTTACAAAAATGGCCTATGTAAACGGAGTTACGGGATACCCTATATATATATAGGCGCGGTTCAAGGGGAAGGCTATAAGGGCTATATCCCTACCCCTTGATTCTCAGGTATTCACTGGATAAAGTGGTTAACATTTCGGGTCCTCGTCTATAGACACGGATTGCATTATGTGGCAAAGTCGTCGCAGATGAAGAACCATAGAGTAGATCTACCAATCCGTGAATTGGTATTATATATTGGTAATGTTTAAGCCTCTCTTGCATTCTCCGTACCATTTTTTCATTCTTACTTTAGTGAATAGATGCAAAGAATGTCTCTTGGTAATTTAGTGAATATTGGGAAAATCGTTAACGGAAACGGAAAATAATAATAATAGCAATAAACAAACTATGAAAATATTGTTAGAGTATATTATTTTGATATGTTGTGCATAACCTGCATGCTTCAATTGCAAAAAACACTAATAGCTTTGAAGTAATGTTTTGTGGTGAAATTATGTTATCTTTTATATTAAATTAGTAGCAAAAATCGATGAGGCATGCTCAACTAAAGTGCTTACATGTACCTATAATATATACAGAAATTGTTTGCTTTTTGTTGTATATATTGTAAAAGATAAAAACGAAACATACTAAAAATTTAGAAGAATAATTGTGATTTTTCAAACTATTAAAAGTTAATAAAATAAGGTATGCTTTCTAGTTATACAGGAAACAATGTTCAATTACAGTAGAGTGCTTGTTGCATAGCAACAAGCTTGCTTGCGTGCCCTTTGGTTTGATGTTACCAATATATTGAACATCACTCACAAAACAGTTGATACCAGGATACAGCAACTAATTTAGCTTACAATTAATCATATTGAGGGCCAATGGTTTATTATTATTATTATTATTATTATTATTATTATTATTATTATTATTATTATTTCACATATTAAAACTTTTTGTTCTATATATTGTGCACGATTTGTTTCAGGTTGTTGGTGGTACGTAAGCTAAGCTGATTTTTTTTTCATTGGGAGTAACGTAATATACTGATGAAATATATTTCTATGAAATATATATATATATATATATATATATATATATATATATATATATATATATATATATATATATATATAAGCCTTCTTACCTTTCTTCAAAAGAAACTGGAGATATTTTCGAGACTTTGTCTATTTGAACAAGACCCAAACACATGGAACAGTCCTCAGGAGGACGAAATGCCTTGACAAGTTGATCTGGCATGTAGATTGTGCACTGAAAATACAAGAAAAACAGAAAATTAACCACTTCTTAAACAAGAGTTTTTAAATATTATTATTCAAAAAATATATATCTATTTTTTGTAACAAATAGTATGTGGCCCCAATCCTTTTCCTCACCTTAAATGTGACATCTGTCATAATATTTGTGAGCAAATATGAGTAACAAACAATCAGCGTAAGTGATGCGGTTTATGAATACGAAGTTTATCTTTTCTATTCAAAAGTTTCTGCATCTGTGTATTCACAGAGACCATCTTTTATATTTACAGATACATATTTTGTATTAGGAATAATATATTGTATGATCTTCAAACGCAGTGGTTGGAGATACGACATTATTTATGCATGTAATATACTTCAATAATATATATTTTCAAAGTTCCAGATACAACATTGAACAGTGGCGGCTCTTCAGTGAAACCACATCAATAAAACATAAATATTCGTCACTACGACCTAAGGAAAGCATACTGATGTAGCGTCCTGATTCGTGTATACAAGAGTTAGAACACAGATTAAGTTTATTTTTCATTGGTTTATTTTTAGATATAAAAAATTGATCTGACTTCCTTGAAGAACCACCACTGACACCGAAGCCATTTTATACTTAATCACGTAATATTGGAATACATTTTTCGAGAAGTTGTTGAGGGTCAATATTTTGAAATTAAAACTTGTATTCGTGTAATGAGACTGAAAAATGTGGAAAATCTCAGTTTGGCATCACATTCTACTTTAGCTTTTCGACTTTCGAAACATAAACGTAAAAGTGATCCTACAGATTGAAAACCGAAAGTTCGAAACTTTCCAAAATATTGAATAGGACTTACCAGTATTTAGAAATATATATTTTATTTTATTTTGTGGATAGTATATTTTGTGCCCACTTAAAATAGCAAAATTAACTGTATTTTATTTTGTGAATAATAATAGTTTTTTTATTATTATTATTGTTTTCACTTCCTGTGTTAGCTTTTGATATTTCAGAAAGTAAAACCAGAAACTTAAATAAAAACTAATAAAATAATTTTTTGCAAGACTCTTATTATAAGCAACGTACGAATTTGACAAATTTGAAGATAAACATTAGTTAATCCTATTACTTCATACGTGTATTAGGAACATGCTGTAGACAGAAACGACAAACTCAATATCAATAAATGCAATGTTAAATGCTCTTTTTTTTTTTGAGTAACATTACTTGCTTTAACCCAACTCAATTTTCTGAAAATTACATAGCTGATTTATTTCGAGCATTTATATCAGGAAAATATGACGCTAGAACGTATTTCGCAGGATTGTCTTCAAGTTTCCTTCAGGGACTAGAACTGGCATTTAAGAGCTTTCAGAACTAATCTATTTTTTTCTTTGTTTACTGTTCAAAAAAGTTATTAGTGTGGCACAATACGAATAGCAGTTCCCCTTTAGACTTTTTTTTTATTTTAGAGAGAGAGAAACATTCAAATGAAACTGTTTTATAACCGACATAAATTTAAAATATATGATCCATTGTGTGATGATGTGACTTGGCCTCTCTGTATAAGAAGAGACGCGCATATATATGCTCTTTTAAGTATAATTGTACAGTTATGATGTACATGATGTTTTGTTGACAAATTTGAGTTTTGCCGTGGTCACGGGTACCATTCATTCACACTCCGATGTGACGGGTTCTGTTCATATTCCTAAGGGGAAAAATATACTCGCAATTGTATATTCTCCGTGGTGCACTTTGATACGAACTTCTTCAACAACACAATATCCCATGACTGTTTGAAGACACCAAGCCTGTTTGCTAGACGTGTACTGAGTTTGTGAAGTTAATTGCATGACCTTAATCCATCCCTGTGTTGTGTTGCTGTTGTGAGATTCCCAAACAGATGTTCAAGCGGACATTTCATTCGAATAAATCTAATATTATCAGCCTAAAACGTACAAAAATGAGAGCTACGTACTTCGATCGATAAATCTTGTTGATCTGAACAAAGTTACATGCATGAGGGTAGTTTTCTAATGCTTTTTTCTAAATATGAAAGTTGACACCATACGAAAACAATTCCACGAATTAAAGTGAAACTAATTCTAAGCTATACCTAACTTTCGTTATTACACTAGCACAAGGATATAATACACTGTCATTAACAAGATGGAGCATAATAGTATCGTTAACCGTAATATTTTTCATGAAAATGAAATGAAATGTTTAAGTTTTACACCCCCACGGTTATGCCGGCTAGGCTAAAGAAGACGGTGATAATGAGAAATGAATGTAGTGGGAGGAAACGGAAGAACCCACGGAAAACCCACGAACACGTTGTTTGTCCACCGTAAAGTCCATATTTTTTCAACTAACATGTATTAGCATAAAGCTGAAAGGAAGATAATAATGAACAGTATAATTATAGCAATATTTATCTTCTTCGGTTCATACATTTTTATGAAACATTCTTTGTCAGACAATAAATGAGAAAAAAATGAAATTTTTGATTTTTACGTCCCACGATTATGCCGGCTAGGCTAAAGGAGACAGTGATGGTGGGCAATGAATGAAGTGGTGGAATGAAGAAAGTGGGAGTAAACGGGATAACCCCGAGGAAACACGGTGTTTGTCCACCAAAAAATTCACTTGGCAGGAGGAGGGTTTGAACCCGGGACCCCATCCACCAGAGGTGAAAAATGAATTAGACTAAAGCGTTGATATTGTTATATGTACAACTGAAAACTGAAAACACACATACACACACACACATACATATATATATATATATATATATATATATATATATATATATATATATATATATATATATATATATATATATATAGGGCCGAATTTAGGGGGTGCAAAGGTGCACGTGCACTCAACTTCATTGTAAATATACACTACCTAAAGTGAGAAGCTAACAGTGAATTTTGCAAAAACAATTGAGTCAATTAATTTTCTGAAGGTTGAAGGAAAAGAATTCATCGACAGCAGACACTTAGCATTTCCAAAGGAATTCCTCATTCACATCACAGATGCCTAAAGGCATATTTAATTGAAATGTATTGGTAGTTATTAGTGCACCCCCTCAGGAAATCCTGGATCCGGCCCTGTGTATACATATTACCCTCTAACACACTCTCGCTCACCACTTCGTGTGTTACATTTAAATTGTGAACGAAATACTCAACAGAACTCAGGACTTTAGTTACCTTGCTTACAGAAAGGATAAAGGGCATAGGCCACCACACTAAACTTTCTTGTTTTCATTTCATAAATTGAATCATAACATGTTGTGGTTATTACGGATTTTATTTTTACGAAATATGAACAAAATTAAAATAGGCGCTTTGGGAAAACTATATAGAAGGAAACACCTCGAAGAGCAAACTACCTCTTGTGAATTGCTTCATGAAATACTATTCATTCCAAACCGTAAGGCTATTAAAGAATTGTTTATTTATGAAATATGTACAAACTTGTTCTGTTATTCTTGAAGAAAATCGTCCATAAAGAACACCACCAAGAATAAACTACCGTATGTGAACGTTTTCATATAAAATGCTTTATGTCTATTAGAGAATTGTAAATTAAGTATTTATTAATTAAACGAGACCAAATAAACTGAATAATTTCGGAGCAAATTGTCTCAATAAATCTTAATTCCAAGAGTAAATTAACCCTTCTGATTTTTTCTCTTTAAAAAACAATCATTTATATCATATTGCAGGCTTCTTAAAATAATATTAATTTGAAAATGAAATGAAATGAAATCTATGAGTTTTACGTCCCACGATTATGCTGGTTAGGCTAAAGGAGACGGTGATGATGAGTAATGAATGAAATGGTGGAATTAAGAAAGTGGGAGGAAACGGGAGAACCCCGAGATAACCCACGCACACGGTGTTTGTCCACCACAAAGTTCACTTGGCGGGGGCTGGGATCGATCCCAGTACCCCAGGCACCAGAGTAATATTAATTTATAAAACATGAACAAAATTTTCTCAACTTTTCTTTTATGGAAACCAACCCCGAAAAACGCATACACAAAAGTGAATTACCCCTTGTGATTATTATTTTTTAATAAAATAAAAAGAAATAGTTTATTCCATAGTCTAGAGTTCTTGATGGGACACTTATTTACGAAATATCAACAAAGCGGGCTAAGTCGTGTTTTGCGAAAACAATTGAGCCTTGTTTCACAGTGTGAAACTACGGTAGACTTCCAAACTGTGTCAGAACAAATTTCAAGTAGTACTGTAACTACTGGTTGCAATAGATTAATAAGACCAAAGGTAGAACCTGTTCCGCGGACGTTGAATCCATATGAAAAAGCTATTACTAACCATGCATTACCGTACTGATTTTGTTCTATGGCGATGAAATTCAAAACTTAAAATTGTTAATTTGAATCATTTACAGTTTGAATAAATGACTAAGTAAGGAGATAGAACTTACCCTTGGGAAGCTGAACTGATTTTTTTTTAAAAAATGCATCTCGAAATATTTTAAGTATTTGTTCTACGGAAATCAATATTGAATACGGAAGTAGCAGTAAATTTCAACCACTTGCACTTTTGGTACAACGTTGTTTTGAAATAATTTTGGTTTCAATAGAAAGTTAATAAGGGAGATGGAAACCTACCCTTGGGACGTTAAATCGATTGCAAGAAACCACATCTCGATATATCTTACTGTTTTTACACTGATACCTGTTGAGAAATGGATAGATGGATGAACAAAGCCGTTCTATAATACTTTCGACACCTATAGTTAGCATAGTTTGGAAGTTAATAAATTGGAAAAGTATCACTAAAAGAGTAAACTATCCCTTATATTTAAAAAAAACATTTAGATAGTATTATAGATTTCTTAATAGAAGATTTATTTAAGAAATATAAACACAATTGCCTGAGTGGTTTTATTTCTATTTATTTACTTTTTTTATTTTAGAAAATTAAAGGAAAAGGTCACTTTCAAGAGTAAACTAATAATCCGTTGTTTATTTTTTTTTCTGCCGAGAGACAACTCATTCAATTATATAGGGTTGTTAATGCTATTAATTTGGGAAAACCGAACAAAATCATTAGAGCTGTTTTCGGAAAAATCACTTTTTTCGTTCATTTTCATGTTTTTACTCTTATTCTTGGGGCTAAAATGTTTTTTTTTTTTTTAATAAAGTGTAAAATCATACAGATACTTTAAGTTTAAAATTTGGACACGGTAAGTTGAACGACATGGCCTGTAGGTGAGTGTATATTAGGACAAAGTGACAAAGAGGCGGACACACATCGAAATATCGTTTTTCTTTTTTTTCTTTCATTAGGTAAGAGCTATGAAACGTGTAAATATGGTGGAATAACGAATTCGATTTATCTTATTTTCTTCTGTTTTGCGATCACTGTACTTTCTTTTCTCCAACCGTTGCTTGAAAGTTTTATTTTTTTTTAATTTTTTTTTAATGAATGTTGAAGGAAGAAATTTCCATTGTTTAGACACATTCTATCAGTACATTAGAGTGAATTATATTCGGGTGAATGGGTTGAATGCTCAAACGGCTAGATGGACGATTGATTCAATTTGCTGAAATAGTTACTTTGAACACAGGAATGATATGTTGCTTTAATTTAAAATACATCAAGTTTACATTAATCTTCTGTGTGTTTAGCAATCTAACGACTAGATTGAATTAGACAAATGCATCCAACCAAAACTTTGTTGGTTAGTTTCCATTAGCATTCCGTGAAATACAAGGCATGTCATTTATATGATTGCATAAATGCTTATCTTGTTCTTGATACATACAGCACTTAAAACTATCACTGTCTTCGAATAGAAATAATATATCATTTGTTAATGTCACTTTAAAGAGATCACTAAATCATTAGGATATCAATATTTAAACCATACTTATTATCTGAATATATTTTGTAATGGGTTGCGTAACTTTAAACTTTGATAAATATTCTTCATTGTGTTCGTACAATCACTTATTCAATTTATAGTCTGTAACTATAAAACATGCCACACTGTAGTAGTGTTTGAGACCTAAGACTTGGGTGAACGAGTGTGCTAAAAAGATTTGAGAAATGTATCGTCTCGTCGAGAGTTTAAAAATATACTTTTCGTCTCGAATCTCGTCGCGTTTTCGAGATGAGGCGAAACATTTCTCGTCTCATAGCAAACCTAGTAGTAGCAGGTTTGACCCATATATTACTCTCCCTAAGTACATATGTTTTAGACAGCAATTAGTGGTAGAGCCTTTATATTTCAAGCGTGTCCTCGGAAAATATGTGAAACATACTTGGGCCCCACCCCCACTACCCTCTTACGGAGGAAACGTTCCCTTTGCTTTGGGGAAGCAGTGAATAACCTCGGCTGTGTTGCCAATTTGTCATTAATTCGTTTTATCTTGGCGAGTGAAGATCGTAGGCTACTTAGAATGGCTAACAAGACGGTGCACAGTGAAACCCGTGAAGTTATTCTATGTGGCAACTCTGTCCACATCCAACCATTGAAGGATATCGATCACAGCGGCTTGTCCCTCCTCTTTTGAGGGAGGTAGGGGAAATTACGCATCGACAGCAGCGCCAACAGGTCACACTTGAAATATAAAGGCTCTACTTAGTGTGTGAATTGTGTTTAAGTCTAATTCTTGAATGAATAAGCTTAATTGGAATTTGGTGGACAATAATTCAAGCACCAGAAGCCTGTTCAAGAAAATATTCCATATGTGCACTAAGCAAGTCAACGTATACTACAATATCAAGTTTGGTTAAGATCAGATGAGATCGCATTCTTGTGACTGATTTTACTTTTGGGAGAGTCAAATGATGGGTGACAAAACAATCATTTCAAGTGGAACTTCATACAGGATCATTATGACTCAAAAGCGTTACCGTATAACACAACACTCTAGTGCTTGATGTAGTAATGTATAGGATATATCTTAGAATGATAAAATTTATCTTTAAATAATATTCCACCTGCTTATCCATTACTATCTATTACTGTTAGATATATCATGTCTATTAATTGAAGTGGGCAATGCAGCAAGTAAGAATGAATCAAAATCTAAGAGTCTTTTCTCCGTACCTTACTAGGAAAATATATATCTATTAATACTTCTACTCGCTCAATTATATATATATATATATATATCGTTTTTTCTCTATTATTATGACTAAAAATGGAGAAACACTAGAGATGATCAATGGATGAGTATGTTTGGATACTTTACTTCAGGCGATAAAACTTTAAAAAAAAATACTTCTTTCAACTACAAATTAAACTATATTGATCCGTGCATGTTCCTTTCAAAGGGAAAGGTATTGGGTTTATATAAATATCTTAACAGAAAACGCCATCTCACGCAGCGATTTGCTTTAAGGTATGATTTAAACCCCGTTTCTGAGCAACTGACAGGTTTAACTTGATGTATTTTCTTACTATATACATATATAGCTGATGCAACGTTTGATATATTGAGTTTTATTTTTTTCTTTGTTGTGACAAACATGACAACACTCAGAGTTCATCTACATGGTGAGGCAAAGTCTGGATGAACTCGTGATTCCAAAAACGACTGACTGTGAAAAGAATGCGATCATACCTTGGGTAGAGATATTAAAGGTGTTCGCATCGTCATCGTGGCCATATTCGCTTTAAACAAAAGTGTAAAGTCATACCAAAACTAAGTTGGATTGTTCTTTGTTGGGTTGTTTGATATGTATTGTTAGCACAAAAGATGTATGAGTCATGGACGTATATTTAAGGTAAGATCTAAGTCATATGATCTATCACTAATAATCGATTCATGTCTCCTACGCCGAAGGCATATACACAATCCAAGCTCCAACTTAATTGTGTTCATTAGACTGAATTGGATTTGAGTTCAGTGTCCCATTCAGCAGCAAGGCTATATGAGACGTAGATCTACAGCTTAACCAGGGATCCGAACCTTACGAGCTCTCACTGAGAATAGAACCCAGGTCTTCCTCGTCAAATGCGCGTACGATATCCACATAGCCAAGCTGGAGCTCTAATTATATTCAAGAATTTTTTACAGGTAAAAGTGAGGTATTGACATCCTATAGGTTGTGATTATTGTAACCATGCTAGATGCACAATGCCACTCCTCGTGAATCCACATTCATACTTATGGGTCTAATAGAATACAGAGAACAATAATATCCTAACTACATGTAAAACTGCATAAACTGACATAAAGTAAAGAGGTACTTCCTGTTGACGTGGACAGTTGAAATTTGGTATGATTATAGCTTTTTGGGACTAATCCACAGGGAAATTGCCAAAAGTGAATATTTTTATTTTTAGAGGGTCTAAAGGAGGCATGAAGATATTCCCCATGTTATTTAAATGGACTTTTTTTGAACAAATAATCTCGTTTTAGGTACTTGGAATTGGAATAAAAACTTGAAATTCAGTATGCATCTACGTTTTCGTTAGCGTTACCTAAGTAAATCTCTAAAAGCAAAAAAAATCCAAATTTAGAGTGGTTTTATGAGAAAGTGAAAAATCTTCTTCATGTTATTTATTATGGGGCAGATTCTACAGCTCAAAATTAGTGGGCACTTCCTGTAGAGCTACAATGATTAAATTTGACATGATTGTGACTTTTCGCGATTAACCCACAGGAAAATTGCCAAAAGTGATTTTTCTTTTTTAGTTTTAGGGGGTCTAAAGAGGGGATGAACAATTTCACCATGTCATTTAAATAGGATTTTTTTGAACCTATAATCTCATATTTTAGGTAGTTGGAACTGGAATAAAAACTTGAAATTCGGTACACTTATAAGCTTTCGTTAGCGTTGAATAAATAAACCTCTAAAAATAAAAAAAATCAACTGTAGAGTGTTTTATGATGAACTGAAAAATATTTCCCATGTTATTTATATGGGACATCTACACTCCAAAATGTTTAGGCAATTCCGGCAGGATTAGAATGATGACATTTTGCATGATTGTAGCCTTCCGACATTAACCTACAGGAAAACTGCAAAAAGTGAATATTCTTAGTTTTTAAGGGGTCTGAAGGTGGGATGAAAACTCCCATGTTATTTAAATGGGCGTTTCCTTGGGATACAAAATCTAATCTTTTAGATAATTGAAATAGAAAAAGAAACTTGAAATTGAGTAGAATTATGGGTTTAGGAGGTGCGAGGCCGTAGGCCGATTGAACGTGGGGGTCGTGGGGTGAAGCTTCCAGCTGAGCCAAATTCAGGAAATGGAATTAAAGAGCAAATGCACGAAACTCACTGTTGATGCAAAGGCTTACACATAAGATATGCGAGGCCGTAGACGGAGCAAATGCGGGGGTCTGGGGACGGAGCCCCCAGGTAGCCAAATGTCAGTATGTTGATAGAACCATAAGGAGAAACAAATCATTACCTTAAAACATGTTAGTTTCACCTCACATTGTGAAAATACGGCAGATTTCCATGCTATAAGGGTTCATTACTGAAACAGAAAATGACATGTCTGCTACTTTTGGTTCACAGTGTTCTTTCAAACATCTCAGCTCGCATGGTGTAAACAAGGCGTTAAGGTACTAACGTTGATAATTAAACTATTCTTCAGTGATCAGTGAAACGTTGTATTTGCTAGGAACAATGACTTAACGAATGTATCACAGCAGCCCCAAAATCATGGATATCAAACAGACTCAATTATACTGTAATCTTTAGCTTTCACATTGCCGTGAATGGATTCAATAAAGTTCCAAGTAACTAACAAATTTACGTTAACTTTTATTTCTTACTATGGTATTTTACGTTTATACCCAGTAACGAACAACGCATAGTATCTTCTATCATTCATGAAAATAGTGTTGTGAGCATTTACATTTTTTTCTACAAAATTTAAATTAGCAGAAGTTCTGTAATGTTTTCAATGTTCTTACACATTTTATTGGTGCAATTCAATTATAAAACGTGTTCAATATACGCCTAAGTCAAAACACTGCGTCTGTTTACTTTACTGATGATTTCACGAGGATTTTCTTTAACTTAGAGAGTGTGGTTGTCAAATTATGACATTAGAGTTCACTATGCTCTTCAAAATCACTAATAAATAAGTTATGTCACACTTTATTATTCCTCACGGTAGTTCCTTCTGTTAATAAGAAAGAAAATGTTTAAATGTAGTTGTTTTATAGCTGTACATAAAACATCAATACCGTGCTACTAAAATGGTCCCATGCCACTTGCCACGATGTCAGTTAGTTGATTTCACCACTACCATTTCAACAATTTATTTCAAAATACGATGGAGTTGAAGTATATGTCAAATTTTATCACAATCATGATAACACAGAGCTATTGTGGTGAATTAGCACAGAAATATTTTATTTATTTATTTATTTATTTATTTATTTATTTATTTTTAGTGTCATTTCTATTCGCTCCGTTTAAGAGACGTTAGCGGCGGGCTGACTTCTTGAAATTGGCTCTGAGAAAAAGTGTTAGCAATGCTTCATAATTGCACTAATAACAGTCATCTTACAGTTAAATGATACTTTCTAAATCATGACATAAACAAATTATAGCTTCTCTATTTTTCCCTTCGAATAAGTGCATTTAAACAATTTTACGTTGATTGGATTGGAGTATTGCGTCTGTTTCAGCACCAAGACTATATGAGACGTGGAGCTACAGCTCTACGTGGAGTCCAAACCACATGAGCGCCAACAGGTAATCGAACGCGAGTCTCCTGCACCAAACGCATGCGCACTAACCATAAATAGTATTAGTCTATATGGTGTATAAGGTGTATACAAGGCATTATATGGTATTTGATGGAATTACAAGGAGCATAGCATCTCTTGAATAATCAAAATAAAGTCTATTCGAATAGTGACCCAATTTACTGATTGTCTTTTAAGGATTATACTAAAAGCTATAAATTTCAAGCGAAATAATACAGATAATTGCCATCCGTCAAATACAATGCATGTAATTATGAAGATCGAGGATGCATGAGTATAATCAAAGATGTCATGTGAAATCATTTTATTTCCATATTTCGTTTTGCGTAAATTCCCAAATTGAACTTCAATTTACTCGAGTTTACAAACCTTGTCACATCTCGATTTTAAGAATTGATAGCTTTTTTTAATCGTCAAAGTAAGATATTTTAGAGAAAGATTATAGAAGGACAGATAGACAAATACGTACGTAAAGAGACAACTAGATGTATGTAGCGTGAAATGGTAGAAGCTTGTTCAGTAAGTTCAACTGTTATAAAGTAAACTAAAACACGTCTAGAAAACGTTTTCAAAAATAAATATTAAAATGTGCATTAATGTTATATATATATATATATATATATATATATATATATATATATATTCAAGAACCTGGGCTCTCAATGCGGAGTAGATCTGTCGCTGACATTAAGCAACTTGTTCGATCCGATGATGTATTGTACTCTCCCGGAAGCGAGACAATGCTATCAAGTGAGGGAGGACGAGATTTCGTATATGTTCCATCTGAGCCTGGAGTAGTGAAAACATTTCAGCAGACTGTAATGGACATTGAATAAAACAGAACAAGTTGCACATAACGGGGTGTTCGAACGGTGCATTAAGTACCATTATTGTGCTTGCCACACCGTTGTTACTTGCATATGTTGTATCGACCCCAATGGCGTCACTTCGAGCAAATAAAATTGCTAATGTGTCTCTTTATATTTTTTTTATTTTAAAAAAGTCCCTTTTCAGTTTTATATATATAAGTCGCATTTATCGTTTTTTAATACTAAAAGAAAGAACATGTTCTTACAACATCATAACTAACTTAATCAATTTAATTAACCTCTTAAGTGGATAATTTCCGGTCATCGGACCTTATTTGTACTAGCTAATTTTCTAGTGGGTGGCACAAACGTGTGGAATTCTTGGACAAAATGGAACGAAATAGTAAAAATCAGAGTTTTCAAGGGCTTTAGTTTAACTATATTCAACTGATACTCAAAACTGAGAAACAAAATTTTACGGTCTTATTGAGAAACATCAAAGTTTTATTTAGCAGTGCTCAGATACTCGTACAACACAAGAATCAACATGAGAGAAGCACAAAAATTTGTCGAAGTGTACTTCTTTTTTGTAGCAACTAACGCTATAGTGTAAATTCTAAATGTTTATCTCTCATATGAATTACATCCATGCAATAAAAAAGCATGAATTGATTTATAAGTTTTGCGCACTAAGCAAAAGAACAAGGAAGACGTATATATCCGTCTTAAGCACTTTAACCCCTTCAGTGTGGGTGGCGAGTTAACTCGTGTCTTCAAAATGCACCTGCTGTGCAGATGGCGTATATATACGCTTTCATTTTGCTTTGGCTATTTTGTATTGCGTATGGCGAATATACTTGCCCATAGTATGAGTACTGTTATCCCGACAATATTTAGCGAGTTTGCACTCAGCTGGTTTCAATTGTTGCTTAATTAAAAGAAGAGGAAAAAGTAAGAAATTAAAATAGAGTTTGTGCTTCGTCAAATACAGTTTTCATTCTATGTTTTGTTTGAGAGCAGGCAACACAGTAATGGCGTCAAAACGATATTTCGACGATGCTCACATCGAGGAAGAGTTATTAATTAGTGATTCTGATGTATGTGATTTTGAAACAGATATAGAATCAACAGGTTTGGAGTCGGAGGAAAGTGATGATGGCGCTTTTAGTGATAATGACAGAAAACTTACACTTTTTACTCAAAATAGACAATAAGAACTGCGAATAAAAGTAAAATGAAATCTTTAAGTTTTACGTCCCACGTTTATGCCGGCTAGGCTAAAGGAGGCGCTGATGAAAATTGAATGAAATAGTGTAATGAAAAAAGTGGGAGGAAACGGGAGAACCCCGAGAAAACCCACGTACGCGGTGTTTTTCCACCACAAACTCACTTGGCGCGAGCTGGGATCGAACCAAGTACCTCGTGCACCAGAGGTGACCTACCACTCTACCACTGTGCCACCGCGGCTCCAAAAGCTGCGAATAGGACGGAAGAAGACAAATAAGGTAAGTAGGTCATGAAACGGAAAATAAAGACTAATGAACGGAACTGTGAGAAACCATTGACAGTTGAATTAAGTTTGTAGTGTGTAGAACATCCAGTTTGTCGAATCCATCATCGATAAGATTGGTGAAGAGTACTGATTTCCTATTGACTAAATCACGATTTGACCAAGGCTGACTCATACTTCATTTCCGGGTTGTATATCAATATTGTTATTCCAACACATTCAAGCATGTGCTTCCTAAGTGCTTCAGAGCTTACAACATCTGTATAGAATATTAGTTATGTCAAACATTCAGTACATTAGTTCTAAGAACGGACCTACATATCTTACGTAAGTTAAGTTAAATTTGTTTTCGATGTGTTTTAAGGATTTACAGCATATATGCTCTATAACTCTTATAACACCAATAATAACCAAATTTGATCTAAGTTTTGACTACAGAGCAATATTGTACATTCATCAGAAATATCAAATCATCCATAAATCATAACGGACTGTCAAATAGCACATATGTTTGCGTTACTTTTATAGTAAGCACGTAATGATACGAGTAACACCATGTGAACAAAAATCATATATGAAAGAGGTAACGCAAACTTATCTAATGCAAATAATATATGATTTTTAATAGTTACATCAAATGAGGCGCCCAGTATCAAAAGGCGCCAAATTCTTTTTTTTTAACCAAAATTGAGTTATATATCGCTTGTTATATGTTTGATCTAAAGGAACTTCATGGAAGTAGATTTTTTTTTTAAATATTAATATTTCATATTAAAAAACTAGTTCAAATATGGGACTCTGTACGAGTGTATATGGAGTTTTACTGCATGTTTTGCGAGATTACATGAAACTAAGCGAAATGGATGTGGCAGATTTTCATACTAGGCGCCTCAAATATCCTAAAGCAACGGAGCCTTCAAAATTTTATCTTGAAAACTAGTTAATTTTCATGAAATAAGACGAGTCGATAATTTCTGTTGTAACAAAGTGATTTAACTAAATTTTAACTAAGAAAGAACCCTACATGGTGGTCTTACGATTTTCAAGAAATGAAATATTTCTACCATTTTCGGGTGCAAGTCAAACAATTAGCAAGACAAACACTTCATTGAGCACAGCATTTACTTTTCCATGTATTGAAGGTAAAACATTTTCAAAAAAAGAAAGAAAAAAGAAAAGAAAAGAAAGAAAAAGAAAAAGAAAGAAAGAAGAAATCTGTTTCGAGTCTTTGGCCAATACTAATCAAAATTTTCACAATTAAAACCTGATGTCTACACAAATGAAAAATAGCCATTTTCGTTCCATTTTTTTATATATCTATATATATAAAAGAGAACGTACAAAATCCTTTGTCCGCTCATCACGCTAATACGGCTGAACCAATTTCTTTCATTTTTGGGGGGTTATTAGGATTTGGACCCTAGATGGTTTTTATCATATCACTTTAATTTTCAATTACCAGTGTCTTGAGATAATTGACCATTCAGGTGTCCACAAATCCTTTGTTATTAGTTCATCATAGGTAAAAATAAACGTATTTATATGCAACCCGCATGACCGTGTCACTCGGCGGGTTAACATAAATGACAGGCGATATACAGCGGAAAATAGCTTGAATCTTCTGTTTAAAATTTTTTAATTGATTTGCTTATTTTTACAGACACTTTTACAATATGCCAGCACCGGGATGACCGCAGCGAAGCGGGGCGGGTTAACATAAATGACAGGCGATATAATGTTAAGATTTACTGCAATCTTCTATGATTTTTATCATATCACTTGAAAGCGAAAAAGTAAAAATTATCTAAGTAACAAAGTTTATTGCGTTCCGGGGTGACCGCAGCGAAGCGGGGTGAACGCTGCTAGTAACCAGATAAAATAAAAGTTGATAGACAGTAGTCAAGTTCATCTCGTTGAATTTTATGATGTTCAATTTGGTTTCTACTCAGCCTGAAAAATTAGAAATTTGATGCCAAGGCGCCGTTGACAATTTTGTTGTCACCCATCAATAAGCACATTTCAAATGATAATAATAGATGAAAGAAACAGTAGAATACATGTTTGACTTTTGTCTATTTTTCGTGACATGTGATTACAATGAAAAAAGTAAATATGCGACAAGCTGATTCAACACGAAGCATTTATTTGTGAAATGACAACAATTGAGGTCAGAATATATATACATGTTTGTTTGTATGATTATGAACTTTTGTTCCTTTTTCAGTAGCAGCAATACGTAACGTTTTAGTTACGGTTAGTGATGTGATCTCCATATGAGATGAAAACCGCCCGGTTCCAATGTTGACCACAGCACGATGCCTCCACCACACAGTGGCCAACCACTCAAACACATACATTCACAACAACTAACACGCAATCCACCAACAATTCGTTCAACAACACATGTCTCGTTGCATCCAATACCACTTCCTTTGTTGTTTTGGTTCAAGGAGTATCATAGTTTGAGGATAGATACAGTAATTGCGCCAGTTGATCTCTGAAACTAACTATGAAATTAAACAGTTCATGATTCAGATTTACATCAAATTAGCTTTTAATACGAATGCAACAAAGTTAAATTCAGAATGCAAAAATACACTACTTTTAAATATGTTACAAACTAGCGAATGCCTCCATGTGTTACTCCTGACAATGTTTTGCGTTCAGCCTTCTGTGTCTCCCACGCTAGTAAGAAGTTCGAACATCTCTTATGACCGTTTCAGTGAGTTATCTCCACCCCTTTTCTTGTCTTCTAGGTTAAATATTAAATGAAAAAGCGTTTAGAAACGTATTTAATACTTTGAACGGTCAAAATACCAAATTTCATTTCTGCAATCTTAAAAGAGTCCGAGGTATAGACATCTTATTATAATAATTGCAAGTCCACTCCCTTTTCTTACCATCCGTTTTATTCCCCACTAGTTTAAATATCTGAAACGAAAACGGCGAAACACTTGTTTAATTATTTTAAATGGAAAGGATAAATATCAAAATTTCTCTCTTTTTTTTTTTAACCGTAAGAAATTCTGACATATTATTATAACGATTGTAGCCTCCATTTCCCCCCCGTCCAAGATGAATTTCCAGAAATCGTCCCTTGGTGGTACCATACATTCTAAATCCAACGTACTGTCCGATTTTAAAGTTTCTATATTATGAAGTTTTCGACTCGTTGATCAGTCAGTCAGAACTTCTTTTATGCAGACAGAGAAGTGTTCAGATGTAATATTTAGTTGTCTTGCCCTGTAATTCGTCAAATTGATAACAAATATATATATATATATATATATATATATATATATATATATATATATATATATATATATATATATATATATATATATATATATAATTTGGCAATCTATTAAATATCGTACTGAAAGTATTTGAGAACAGGATCCTGAGAAGAATATTCGGACCCAAGAGGAACCAGAATGGGGAATGGCGGAAGCTTCATAACGAGGAACTACATAGTTTATACGGTTTACCCAACATTGTTAGGGTCGTGAAGTCTAGGAGGCTTAGGTGAGCAGGTCATGTAGCTAGAATGGAAGAAAGTAGAAACGCTTTCAAAGTCTTGACTGGTAGACCCATAGGAAAACGACCATTGGGAAGACCTAGGCGCAGATGGGAGGACAATATTAAGATGGATCTCGCAGAGATAGGAATACAAAGTAGAAACTGGATGCAATTAGCTAAGGATAGAAGTCAGTGGAGAGCTTTTGTGAACGCGGCATTGAACCTCCGGGTTCCATAGGCCATAGAGTTAGTTAGTTATTAAATATCGTACGTTTCTAATTTGCTGAATTACAGAATACTCAGAACGAAAGCTCTGTCGTCTTAATAAATAAGTGTGATCGTATCCATGCGTAATGGCTGACAGTTACTTAAAAGATTTCTGTAACACACTGAATATTTGAAGGAAGTAATTACCTACTATGTAAAACAAAATGGTAGCTGAGTAGACACAATGAGGACGAGGTAAAGAGAAATGCATTAAAAAACGAAATTATTAAATAAATTTTTAAATATATTCAATTGTACTACGAAGGAACTGAATTCGCATTTAACCCTGAGCACTGCATTCACATCGGCCGCCCTGATGTTGGTTATTATTTATTATTATTATTATTATTATTATTATTATTATTATTATTATTATTACTAGGCGCTCGTGGAACGAGGATGGCGAGGTCACTATGATAGATTCAAACCCCATTAAAATCATAGCATCATGTATGAATGTAGTTTTAAAAAATCATATTTTCAAAAATGAAACACGTAAAAATTATGGATAGTCAAACAACTAATTCACAAGTTGTATCACAGATCAAGACCTGGAGTACCTGAGAAAAAGTTTCAATAAGCACAACCATCAATCATTGACCGTTTGGCCACTACAGAGCCACACTTTTGAAAACAGCAGAGGGTAACATTATTCGGTGGAACTGCTTGAAACTATATGTTGTAGAAATTGTGATCCTGAGAAAAATCTCAATTTGTACAACCACCCATCACTGACCGTTTGGCCACTGCAGGACCATTTTTTTTAAACAGCAGGAGGTAACGTTATTGTGGGTTTCGGTGGAATTGCTTGAAACCGTGATATGTTGTAGATATTGTAATCCTAAAAAAAAAAAAAAAAAAAAAAATCAATAGGCGCAGCCACCAATCTGTGACCGTTTGGCCACTACAGGGACACTTAAAGAAAAGAACAGAAGGTAATGGTATTCTTTATTATGGTGGAATTGCTTGAAAACGTGATATGTTGTAGATACTGTATTTTAGTCTCAATGGTCACAAAGTCTCAATGGTCACAACCACCAATCAGTGACCATTTGGCAACTGCGGGGCCACATTTTTTTTAAAAACAGCAGAAGGTAAGGATACCCTGGAATTTTGGTAGAATTGTATGAAACCCTGAAACTTCATATCCAACAACTCGGAAAGGGATGGGGAGAGTAACGGGGAACATAATTTAAGCATAGACCTTATTCACATGCTCATCTTACGGGATAAAGGAAAGCTCTTGACAGTTTTTCTCAGGATCACGACATCGACAACATATCACATTTTCATTCAGTTATACCGAATTCAAGATATCGTTATACCCGGCTGTTTTTTTAATTTGGACCTGTACGGACCTGTAGTGGCCAAATAGGGTTGCCAGCTGGCCGGTGTTTACCGGCCTGGCCAGAAATATTGCTGATTTTGATTAAAGCCGGTGATTGGTACAAACTTCTTACCAACCCCTGTAAGACTTTTTTTTCCTCAAATTTGTATCTAGTTCGAAGTATAGATTTAAAAAGTAACTTTCATTCTGTAAGTTCAAAACTGTCACCTTTCACCATTTATCAACGATCAATATATTTTGTTCATGTGTTTAGATAATGTTAAAGAAGACAGGGACTGTATCAGGGAAATTTTGAAATTTGCTTGAATTTTATATATTTATTGAGAGTGAAAAAGGATTTCTTAAAGCAATTTCCTGTAGTTGAAGTATAAATTTAAAGAAAAAATTTCATTTTCAAAATGCAAAATTGTCACGTAAAAATTAATATATTTTTGTTCTTCTGTTTCAATGACTTTAAAGAAGTGGTAGTTACTGTTAAATACAATAAAATAATCAATGCGATTTCAGTTTCTCATTTATAGCATAATATATCCATTAAGCTTATTAGTGATTGTACTAAGGATATGCAGAATACAGGTGTTAGTGTACTTTTGTTCACGATAGTACATATCCTTCCCATGAATGGGTCCGAACAGAGATATTTCACACTCAGACCTATACCATAGGGCAGTTTGAGGGGGAGCTGTTTTTATTATTATTATTATTATTATTATTATTATTATTATTATTATTATTATTATTATTATTATTATTATTATTATTATTATTATTATTTTCCAGAATTGGCAGTCATGTAGCCAAACGGTCATAATTCGATGGTTGTGTCCATTAAAACCTTTTCTCATGATAAGATCTTCAACATATCTCAGTTTTACTCAGTCTTACCGAAATCTAGAACATTGTTATATTCGGCTGTTTTCGAGAAAGTAGCCATGTAGTGAATAAGGATTAATGATTTGTGGTTGTGTCCGTTGAGACTTTTCCTCAGGATAACAATATCTACAACATCACAGTTTCAGTCATGTTCACCGAAATACAAAGCATCACTATCTTCGGTTGCTTTCAAAAAAGTGTCCTCGTAGTGGCCAAACGGTCAGTGAGTGGTAGTTGTGCCCATTAAGACTTTTCCTCAAGGTCACAATATTTTCAACATATCACGGTTTCAAGCAATTCCACCGAAATCCAGAATATCGTTAGCTAATGTTTCCAAAAAAGCGACACTGTAGTGGCCAAACGGTCAGTGATTGGTGGTTGTGCCTATTGAGACTTTTTCTCAGGATCACAACATTTACAACATATCACAGTTTCAGTCATTTTAATCGAGTTCCAGAATATCACTATCTCCCATGGGCGCCCACAGGATATTTTCCAGGGGGGCAACAAATACATACACACACACACACACACAATTGCTAGAATGAAACCCAACAAAACAAAACTTCATTGCTATTAGCACTACGTCAGCATAAGAAACAACAAAGAGAGAAAGTATCTTTTCAACTCAACTGACGGATACTATAATTCAAAATACATAGCATTGCATGTAGCATCAGGCTGAACATAATTATTACTGAAAAAAATATGAAACATCACATGGAGGAGAGAAGTAGATTAAAATCTTAGGGATGTATTTGACTAAATTTTGCTACTCTAAATCATTTAGTGAATGATGATTTTAAAAGTATACTATTGTCACCAGAAGAGCCTATAAATGTTAACCTTTTTCGAAAATCCAGGGAGGGGTAATTGCCCCCTCTTGCTCCCGTCTGTGGGCGCCCATGCTATCTTCAGCTGCTTTCAGAAAAGTGGCCTCATAGGGGCCAAACGATCAGTAATTGGTGGTTATGCCCATTAAGATTTTTTCTGAGGATCACAATATCTACAACATATCACAATTTCAGTCATTTTCACCGAAATACAGAAAATCACTATTTTTGGTTGCTTTCAAAAAACTGGCCTCGTGGTGGCCAAACGTCACTGACTAATGGTTGTGCCCGTTGAGACTTTTTCTTAGGAACACCATATCTACGACATATCACGGTTTGAAGCAATTCTATTGAAATCCAATTTCTTGGGGGCGCGGTGGCTGTAGTAGAGCGTTCACGTCCGATGATTGGGGTCCCTGGTTCGATCCCAACTCGTGCCGTGTGGACTTTGTGGTGGACAAACACCGTGCTCGTGGGTTTTCCAGGGGTTCTCTCGTTTCCTCTCACTTTCTTCATTCCACCATTTCATTCGTCTCTCATCATCACCGCCTCCTTTAGCCTAACCGGCATAACTGTGGGACGTAAAACTTAAACATTTCATTTCCAATTTCCGTAAGGATTGTGCGGATTAATTTGTCATTTCGAAGGGGGGCATTGCCCCCTGCAACCCTTTTCTCGCAAAAGAGAGATAACCTCCGTATTTCCTACTTTGGAGTCATCTTTGCATCAGCAGAGTTTCGTTTCTTTAAAGTGGCCCTTTTAATCACGAGGACCTTTTTTTGAAAATAGGCCCTTTGCCCCCTTAACCTATTTTCCGAAAGAAACACAAAAATAGTGTCGATTTATTTCCGGTCTAGTATATATGTGCCAAGTTTGAAGAAAATCGAATGACGAGAAACCCTTGTGGAGCTATCTCCTTTACACTTCCACTTTCTGGATTTGACGGGTTTTTGCCCCAAAGTCTTCAATTTGACCTTTCAACCTAGAGTGACCCCAGAAGGCTGGTTCGGTTATTGGATCTTGGTATTGACCTAAGGTACCTATATACCAAATTTGATACCCCTAGCTGTTATATGTAAAAAGTTATCTTGTTTACAGAGAAACGCATTTCACCCCATTTGCGAATTTGTATAGCTCGTATCTCGTCATATTATTATTATTATTATTATTATTATTATTATTATTATTATTATTATTATTATTATTATTATTATTATTATTATTATTAAATGTACAGGTAAAATAAAAGTTTTTAGATCAGCTCGTTGTCCTATAGCTTCGACTATAACAAAGTTTGATCATAAAAAAAGATGACATGAAATCTTTAATTTTACGTCCCACGATTATGCCGGCTAAGCTAAAGAAGACGGTGATGATGAGAAATGAATGAAATTGTTGAATGAATAAAGTAGGAGGAAACGGGAGAACCCCAGGAAAACTCACGCACATGGTGTTTTTCCACCACAAAACTCACTTGGCCTAAGCTGGGATCGAACCAAAGACGTCATGCACCAGAGGTGAACTCGATCATAAATTAATTGTAGTACTAGCATATACATGTTGATGTATACGATTCCTCTTGGGGCCGTGGCGGCTCAGTGGTAGAGCGTTCACATCTGGTGCATGGGGTCCCGGGTTCAAACCCTGCTCCCGTCTATTGAAATTTGTGGTGCACAAACACCGTGTGAGTGGGTTTCCTCCGGGATCTCCCGTTTCCTCCCACTTTCTTCGTTCCACCATTTCTTTCATTGCTCATCATAACCGTCTCCTTTGTCCTAGCCGGCATAACCGTGGGACGTAAATCTTAAAGATTTCATTTCATTTGCACGATTCCTCTTAAGTTTATGCACATTAATATGTTGTCGATGTGATTTTGCTTAATAGCTGCCACTGTTGTAACTTACTGGGAACAAATTAGGTATATGAAGATGAATAGAGTATTTTATTTCTTTAAGTGAGACTTTTTAATGCATCATTTATAACTATGATCTATTTTAGGTTAAATATATGTTTCAATATTTCGACTTTGAAAGCAAAATATTGCTTATCTACTGTACGAAAAAAAAAATGAAATAAATATGTTCTAACACATACATCAATATAATATGTGTTTGAGATTTGACTGCATCAGTCGCAGTTTTCCGTCATTTATTTCATAAAGTAATAGTTCATCATTATTCATAAATATTTGTAAATTTGAATTCATGTCTTAGAGACAGTCTCTTCTCATAGCGCTTCGCATCCTAAAGCACAAAACTTTTAAAGCTCACTTACTGAAGTAAACAGCTCATTTATTTGGGCGGAAGCGGGAATAAAACACATCAAAACGCTAACGAGGAAAGCACTTAACCAAACGACACCATGATGAGTCCATATAAATATTACTGTTTGCATATACCTTAAGATAGAAGATATAAAAGTTTCCTCTCCCTTCTACGTGCAAAGCAGTAGATCTTAGAAAAAAGCTAGTGAAAATGTGTACACGTCACTAGCACTCAAAGAAAGAGAGAAAAAAAATGTAGCGTCTGTGTTGAACGACCTCGGAGAAAAAAAAGGAGGGGAGAACTTTTTTTCTATATTTGTATTTTATCCATCGCCTTTTATCACGCCGATGAGAAGCTGTGTAAGTTGAATTGGGATATTAGAAGAAAAGTCTGCATAAATTGCCCTGAATACGCTAAAAGACCAAGAAACGGTGCCAAACTACCATCAACGGGTTTCACCAATAGTTGAGACTTTTCTTTACCAGAAATTGCAGGAAATTTTCCGTTAAAAAGATTCACACAGAACAAACGAAACACTTTTTTTTTTGCTTGTTTATTTGCTTTCTTCGTCCCATTTGAACGTAAGCTTTATTTTTTTCTTATACTAATTTGAAGCACCATGCTTACTAAATCGACCATTCCTTTAAATTTTGAAGATTTATTTACTTTAAAAAAAATGTAACGAAAATAGAAAACGTATACCAATTCATACATGATTTAATTTCATTGCAGCACGATTTAAGACTAAGAAATCCAAACTGTGTATATTAATAGGTTTAATATTTTTCTTAATTTAAATATTAAGGTAACACAAAAGGCATAACAATTGATTAATCCACAAATACGTATTAATACTATATTTATAAATGTACATTTGTATATATGTATTATGACTTTTTAAATTATTAAGAAGTTCTGTTTCTGTCTGTCCGTGTGACCGTCTGTCTGGGAGACAAAAATAAACTAGGGATGGCCGGATCCGGATCTGGCCGGATCCGAAGATCCGGATCTGATTGGGTCCGGATCCTTTGGATCCGGATCTCGGATCTGGATCCGGATCTCGGATTTCGGATCTGGATCCGGATCTCGGATCTGGGTCCGGATCTCGGATCTGGATCCGATCTCGGATTTCGGATCTGGATCCGGATCTCAGATTTCGGATCTGGATCCGGATCTCGGATTTCGGATCTGGATCCGGATCTCGGATTTCGGATCTGGATCCGGATCTCGGATCTGGGTCCGGATCTCGGATCTGGGTCCGGATCTCGGATTTCGGATCTGGATCCGGATCTCGGATTTCGGATCTGGATCCGGATCTCGGATTTCGGATCTGGATCCGGATCTCGAATCTCGGATCTGGATTCGGATCTCGGATCTTGATTCTTATCCAAACCCACATCCCATCCAAATTATGATAAACATGAATATCTAAAATTCGCCGAAAGTAATTTCACGAAGTCCTGACAGTGAAGAAGAGAACAGAAAATTAAGACGAATATTGACAAGTCTATTTGTTTCCTTCATTCTACTCTAAAGATCAAATGTTTTGCTTACTTAAGAAAAAAAATGATCCGGATGAGAGCTCAAATGTCGAATCTAGTTCCACTCGGTTGCAGGACCGAGATGAATATTTAAAATTCCTATTGACAGTTAAGAAAACATAAACAGTTAAGACAAGTATTGACTACTTTTTACGTAAATTTATCTTGCTCAGTCTGCTCAAAATATCAAATGTATACCTTACAATTAGATTTAATAATTATTTAGTAAATCACAATATGAGCACCGAGAATAAACTATGAATTTTGGTGCCTCTTATCTAGATTTGAAATTTCGGATTCATACATAGAATCAGGCTGAAAAATAAATATTTGAGATCTGGAAACCGAAACATGTGCTAGTACCAAGATCGTAGCCGTTTGTACAGTGGCGTATTTACGATTTTGTTTCGGGGGGAGGCTTTGCTAACTTTCGGGGGGAGGCTTTGCCTGAAAATGTGAAAATTCTGCAAGATATTTCATATAGTTTACTATAGTAAGTAAGATTTCGGGGGGGGGGGCTTAAGCCCGGAAGCCTCTCCTCTAAATACGCCATTGCGTTTGTACCTAGGTAATGCGAGCGGAAGGCACTTGCACTAATTCCGCATGTAGTTTGAGGAACACGAGAAATTAAAAACAGATAAATATTCTTTTTCAGGAGTAAGTCGCGCTTTAACATGACTTTTCATGAGTGTTGTGTTCAAATATGAAAACTGTAATGACAACTTGTTTGAAATAAAAACCTTTTCATTTTTAACAATAAAATTAGGTACTTTCACATTGGAGAAAAATTAGCAAGGCACGTACCACTGATTAGGGTGCTGATTCTTATGGAAGCTTTCACTTGAACCGGAAGATTTCCGCATGTTAGTATCGGATTGCCACAATTCACCTTGCTGAAAGACGTGGTTTATCAGGAGGTCGGACAAGATTCTTTTGAACGTAGCCTGTAGACTGCTTCTAGTCTCAATTATTCCCATATAACAAGACTAGCCATATACATAGTCGGTTCAAAATAAGTTAAAATATCACTAATTGACCTTAAGGGGATAATCGTGATTTAAATATTCGTAAATCAGAAGAGATGTGAAAGTTAAGCGGTAAAATAAATCCGATAATTCCGGAATAAAGAGATTTATATGCAACCTAATGATAGCAATAAAACTCTTTATGTAACATTTTCAAAGCTAAAATTAACAGTTATCTTCTTGAAGAGGGTTTACGGCAACATAGAATATTACAAATCCAATTATTATAAGTAGTACCTCTGACAGCCCTGCATTTCACATCACCATCGCCCTTCATCCTGACAAGTGGGCAATTCACTTACCCACAATGACTTTTCAGGCGTTCCAGTGACATCAATATCTCAGTTTGGGTTTGGGATCATGCTTCGGTGAACTTTGACTATCACCATCAGCAGCTATTAGAGAATCAGAACTTATTTCTGTATTAGATAATGTGGGTAACTATAGCTTTTCGTCTATAGAAGTCGGAGAGTGTATGGTATTATCGCAGGAAATATTTGATACATAAAACTTAGATTGTCAGTATTTAGGAGCAACTTTTAAAATAATCAGTTACTGTAAATGTGCTACAGATTAGCCGAGAAAACCCGACAGCCATAGTCGAGTGGTCTGCGGCATTAGGCTGTGGATCCTTTTACTGTAAATGTCTTGCATTCAAATCCCGCTTCAAATGAACGTAAGCCCGATGGTAGGAACCAAAGGACTGTCGTGCCAAGAATTTAATTTGTTTTAATTATCATAAATGCCTTCTTTATTATTAAATTTTATCCAATATTTTCTTTTCAACCAGTTTGCGAAACTCAGAGCTAGCTACTTGTTTTCTTTTTAATTCATATTCATAGTTAGCACAGCTAATCACTAAGGAAAAACAATCATTTCAATAAAATTCGCCTCGCGTCTTTCGTAGCTCTAAGTTATTTTCAGCTTTTTTTTTTTTAAAAAAAAAAAGAAAAGCTGAATGGCGTTTTATCACTTTCCCCTTGCTTTCCCTATTTTTTTTCTAGTTTTACCTATGTTTCTTTGCACGGATATTGTGCCTATATGCACGTGCTTAATGTGTTCGTTTACAAAAGCGGGCCATTTTTCTGCCACTATAGAAAGTAGAGTGCCCTGTATCAGAGAAATATTAATTGACGTATGTAAGTGAATATATCTGTGATGAAGTCATAATTTCTCAGTTTTTGCATCGCACATAGTTTCCTCATCCTCATTAATCTCTTCACCCCCGCTTCCTGAATTCCAGTTCTGGTATTCTTTCTTGAGCAAGGCCTATAATGGGAGACTGATGTCTCATGTAGGCTTATTAACTATATCATCAGCAATAAAGAAAGTAGGGTTTAATTTGCACTAATTTTAGAACATTACGTTAATTAAATAATAATAATAATACGGAGTGAGCTCAGGCTACTTGTTAGGATTCTTGCTTCGCAATTGGATTATACCGAGTTCGAATTCGGAGACCAGCTATCCTGACTGAGGATTTTCCAGGGTTGTTCCTCAGTTATACTGGGCAAATGCTAGGTTAGTACCTTGATCTAAGGCTCTGGAGACCTTCCTTCCATTCCTTTCCCAATGTTTTCATCTGTTGATTATTACAGTGTAAAGTGGCCTCTGAGGATGTATCTGGTAGCTTACAGTAAATAAACAATAACGACTTAATATATCTTCACGAAACGTGTGGGTTAATTTAACTATAGCCTTACAGTCAGAATAGATAGCTAAAGTTTTAATATTAATTTCCTGACTTTTAAATACTATTTTCATATTGTTTCAGCTTTCAATTATCTCATGTATGTTCCACCGAGAATTGAACCTGAGATCACATGAACAAATGCGAATATGTTAAATATTTTTGAACACTAATATACAAAACACAAAACGCTTCAATGATACAATGCATGGATATGTTTTGGTTACGTCCTGCAATGTATGATTAAAGAAACCTGGAGGGTGAAGAAGAAATAACAGAAATCTCTTTTATATTTACTCCTTCAACAAACTCCTGACCTCAGAAGGGCAAGCCATAAGTTAGGTAATAAAGTCGTACAACGAACACTTTTATTAATACTAATAATACTACACAGCCATATCGCTCTCCTGAAATTCTCGTGTGTATGTTTAAAGATCTACTGTTGTTCCACGCCAACCAGTCTATATTTTTTGTTGTACCTTCGAAGTGAAAGATTTGTTGATGGTTGGACTCTAGTGAGTCAGAAACTACTATTAATAAAGAGTTTGTTTTGTCCAGTATTCCTGCGATTAGAAGGGTCTTATTTAAAAGATATTTCATTTGTATATGAGAAAATAAGAAAGTTTATATAAGAAAGTAAATATTGCAAGGTTAAAATAACATAAAAAACAAAGGTAGCACAAACGTGTTATGGAAACATTTAAAAGCACAGCATCCTACTATATTAGTAAATCCGAAAAAAGTTTTGACGAATTTTAGATATTCAATTTTATCATCACAATTTCAGATGTAGGTTTGGATACGAATCAATATCTGAGATTCGGATCCAGATCCGAGATCCGAATTTCGGATCTAGATCCGAGATCCGAGTTTCGGATCCAGATCCGAGATCCGGACCCAGATCCGAGATCCGAGATCCGGACCCAGATCCGAGATCCGAGTTCCGGATCCAGATCCGAGATCCGAATTTCGGATCCAGATCCGGGATCCGGACCCAGATCCGAGATCCGAATTTCGGATCCGGATCCGAGATCCGGATCTGAGGTTCGGATCCGAGATCCGGATCTGAGATTCGGATCCGAGATCCGGATCTGAGATTCGGATCCGATATCCGGATCTGAGTTTCGGATCCGAGATCCGGATCTGAGTTTCGGATCCGAGATCCGGATCTAGGTCCGGATCCGGCAAGATCCGGATCCGGATCTCACTGGATCCGGGATATCCGGATCCGAAAATTTTTGGCCATCCCTAAAATAAACCTCAAGAACTACTTGAATGATTACCATCAATTTTGGATACGAAGTACAAGGTCAAAAGCTAAGAATCGTGTTCGCTGATGGAGGTGATCATAGTCACCGAAAGTGTAGAATCAACCATTCCCGTTGAATGTGTTGTTTAACGTTGATTGCTATAGTGCAAAATCGGTAATAGATAGAAAGAATACGTTTCCTCTAATATATTAAGCGTCCCAAATATACGTTTAGTATCCTTTCTTAGAAATGAAATGAAATCTTTCAGTTTCATATCCCACGATCATGCCTCTTAGGCTAAGGGAAACGATAAATAAAGCAAGTAAGTGATAATGGACGAATTGGTGAAATGAACATGTGGGAGGAAACGGAGTACCCCGAGATAGCTCACCTTTACGATGCTGTCCACCATAAATTAACTCCCGCAAGCACAATAGGAGATAGAGAAAACATTTCTTTTAAATCGACTTAGTGTTCTAACAAGGTAAGGTCACGAACTGGCTCCGCTGAGATCCGAACGAGACAATAGTGTTTGCATTTGATATGTTATAACTAGACGAATCCAAAAGTTATACGTGCCACCGGTCGGGATATCGTGAGTTAGAACAAATTTTATAATGTAAAAGCTATTAGCTGGAAGAATAGTTTGAACCTGGTCATTTGTTCGGAAACGGTTGGGTAGGTAGAAAACTCGACGAACACGTATCCCATCATTTTCAAGGGTACACTTTTTGGGGTAAAAACGATTCCCCAATGTCCTCCGCAAGGTTCCAGATGGAGTCCAACGCAAACGTTTCAAATAACAATGGGGTTAAGTAGCACATCATTTGAAAACAGTTGTGAAATGAAAGAAGATGGAGCAAGTTTCCACCCTCTACGACAGCCATATGCAAAATGGCGACGGGACAAAATGTAAACAAAAACTTAATTGATTAGTCCATAGCCACCCGCAATAAATCGGAAATGGTGGGACAAATGTGAAAACAGAAAGCACGTGTGGCGTTATTTTCAAAGTACACCAACGAAAAGTAAAAATGTCTTGTCCCAGGGACCCCGCAGCATCCCAGATGGGGTCCAACTCAAAGGTTTTAAAGGTAAGGTAGTTAAATAGCACATCGTTTGAAAGTTGTTAAATGAAAAAAAAAAAAGATGGAACAAGTCTTGACTCTCTACGATAATCCTGAGCAAAACGACAGAGGGTCAAAGCGTAAACACAAACATAATTGAAAAGTATATGCTCACCTTGAATCCAATATGGCCGCTAAAAACCTATATCGAAAGTATAGGCACTCCAAATTGCTGAAGCCAGATGAATGTAGGCCTATGCACATGGCCGACTCGTCCACTTAGACAACCTAGGTGGCTGCCTAGGGCGGAAACATTTAGGGGAGAAATGCTAGACAATCTTTTTTACTTACAGTTTATCGACATTCGTGAGGCAGCGTACTACACACTTAGGAAAACGAAGTTAATGAAAAGTGGGATCACCCAAGATCGATTACTTCTCTTTTATATGGAGCGGGAGAACATATATCTGGCCATAGTACGTTTCCTTGTTCCCACTCTTTGTTCTATGACTAAACAAGATCTGCATTATCTGAATATCCAGATCCCGGATGCTCTCAAAAATGTCACTGACCTAAAGTTTCTACATAAGGTGCCAATGGAAACTTATAGTCTGAAACCCTACTTCAAGAGTTATCCCTTCACATTCCTACACGTGTAGCACCAAATACCCACCTCTTCCACCTTTCCCGCCCTAGACTGTCGATTATTCAAAGGTCCTTTATTCATAGAGCACCAAATTTATATAATCAGATAACAACTGACATGGACATCTTTTAAGATACTCGGCTCTGGACAGAATAATTACACAAATTCAAACTAACTAAAAATGAATTAAGAAACTTCATCTTTGCTTTGCCTTTTTTATTACATTTATTTTTTCTATTGTTAATACATGTTTGTTATGTTTCCCTGTGTAAATTGCACTCGTTATGCTGTATCTGAGTATCTGTTGAAATAAATAAATAAATGAAATAAAAAGAAAACAATCATTCAGTCAGGCAACTCTGCACTCCAACCCATCTTTGATTAGGGTGACGTCTTCAGTAAGTCAACTGAAAGAAAAAATAATTTGACTACAATCTCTTTTTCCTCCAAAAAACAAAAACAAAAAAAAAAAACAAAAAAAAACGTCAAATCAACAGTTACACAACACTGGACAACAAATTTTAACTTTTTTTTCATGCTTCGGAAAAGAAAAGTACATTTTCTTATGCAAATGAGGATGCTGAATACGAAAATAAAAATAAAAGTGATGAATTGGTTCGAGTGTAAGCGTAATCGATAGAATTGTGTGTTATGTAGTGTTGACACTTAGATTCTTGAATTTTCTATTTGGTCTTTCACTTAAGTAGCTATAGCTTCAATTCTGTTCATCCGATTATCTTGGTTCATATGTCTTTCACCTCAGAATAAACCAAGCTTGCAAATGGTACTATGCGCATGTGTACATGATGTATAAGAAGAGGGAAATTTAAAGTAAAATTGGGAATTTCCCGGAATTTCCCTACCAAAAATCCATTTTTTCAAATGAAAAGAAATTTTTGAGTTTTACGTCCCACGTTATGCCGGTTAGGCTAAAGGAGACGGTGATTATGAGAGATGAATGAAATGGTGGAATGAATAAAGTGGGAGGAAACGGGAGAACCCCGAGAAAACCCACGCACACGGTGTTTGTCCACCACAAAGTTCACTTGGCGGGAGCAGGGTTTAAACCCGAGACCCCTAGCACCAGAGGTGAACGCTGTACCACTGAGCCACCGCGACCCCCCCCTTTTTTCAAATGTAGCACCCCCTGGTACGGCCTCGACTAAAGGCACCCAAATATAATACACCTTTGAAACTACTGTAGTTTATAAGTAATACATGTGCCAAGTTCCATTGTAATATCTACAATAGTTGTGACGGAACAAATATTTCACACTTCTGCTGGACAATACAAAATTTCTTATAGGAAAAAGTGAGATAACTATAAAATCAAATGAATCCGAACAGTATTATTTATTTGAGTATCATGACTTATACGTAATTCTCTTCAGAATAAAACATGCTTTCAAATGGTATTATGATAATGTGTGTGTGTGTGTGTATGTGTTGTACGAGAAAAGGGGAAATTGGGGTAAAATTGGGAATTTTTCATCCAACAACAATCGGCAAGAGCAGAATTGCTTCAGTAGCTCTGATATCGTTTCTCCATCATATATATAACTTGTTAGAAATGTTTTCCATGCTCATCAATGACTGCTCCGCAATTTTCTGGGAAGAAATCTACGTGGTAGTGCAACATATGCATTTCTAGTGATACATTACACCCTATTGCTTGTAGAAGGTATTAGATGCGCCTCTACTTCCTTATAGCTCTGAAACCGCTCGTTTCCCAAATCATTCGTCACCACTTTTCGGAAAGAATCTCATGCAATCCTCTCTTCAACTCCTAACACTGCATCAAAGTCAGGATCATTGAGGAGTTAGCGAATTTGAAGGCCAATACGGGTTCTTACCTGATTTTTGGTTTGAGTAATTTGTGGAAGTTTGCACAAACTACGTATATTTGGAGAATAGTTTTGATGAGTCTATGAATAGCCGCTATTCATCGAGATTATCGTCTATGTTAAGTTTACTCATAAGACCAGTTACGCCTACATTGTTACAACGTAATATGTCACTTTCTACTGAAAATACTGTTTAGGGATTCTGACGTGTTCAAAACACGGACACTTTTAGAATAAGCTCCCCACTTCTTGAGTCTGGATGCCAGCAGTTCTGCGACACTTTTTGACAGCCTCAGGTAATTTAAATCAGGTTGAGTATCATATGGTGAATAGATAATGACATTTTGGTTTTGTGAAGTTAGGATCGATGGATGACGATGAATCTGCAGCAGAATTTGACAATGTGGGTTGACATTGTCCGCCTTTTGCTCTTCATCGGGTGAAACACTAGAGTAAGGTACAGGAAGTTGTGGAAGCTTTAATTCTTCAGAATGTGATACAGTGATGAACATCTCAAGGAATATTTAATAAGGAGCAGTCCACTTTTTGTCTTTTTTGGATAGACATTTAATTAGAAGAACTATACAAAAAAAGCAGTTTGAAGTATGATCTGTCGGTTCTGTCCATATCATTGGAACTACAAATGGCACGCATGGCCTTTTTCCGTGTAGCCAGTCCCGCCAATTTTTAGAAACAAGTATTACAACATATATGTGGTGCTCACTTCTTGTCCACATCTCCCACTTTACAGCCACAGTACAAGTGATAGGCTTTCTTTATGATAGGAGCGAAATTCCACTTTTCGCTTCACTTCGTTAAGAGCAACAATTTGCTCTGCAGTGCAAACACATTTACGCGACATGTTTCTGCTTAGTATAGTCATAGAACGATAAATAATAATAATAATAGTAACAGCATCCACTCAACCACCCAATATCTCACCACGACTACGTCCGAGATGGCAAATTGTAACTACAAAAGAACGTTACACAACATGTTTTATCTGGCAAACTCTTCAATGCAAACTAAACCGTGAAATGGTGGCTATTTCTTTGTTAGCAATGATGTGCGAGCAATATGGATAGCCAGAGACAACGCAGGAATTTATTTCGGGAGGGGTCCTAAGCTTTTCGGGGGTCCAAATACAATTTGAAGCTAAATTATATTAAAATTTGTAAAATTGCACCTGAAATTTACGAAAAAGTCGGGGTGTCAAGACCCGCAGGACCCACCCCTGCGTATGTCCCTGAGGATAGCAATGAAACTAACCGTCAAACAATGGAAGTTTATTGAAATAAATAGACAGCTCCTGTTGCCACGAACCTTTAATTTGCCCAGCAGAGCACATCGGATGATAACGTATTTCCTTGAAACCCGAACCAATCTTCAAAAACCAATTTCATATTCGTTATCAGGACCCTAAAATTAGTAAGAATTGGTTAGTTTTATCTCCGAAGCATTTTCACTGTTGACCAGTGTAATTTTCCCCAGCATATTAAGAAAAAGAAGTATTGAAATAACGTTTGTAGGTGCTCTTGGCACATGGCACATTTTGTTTCAAGTCAATTTACCAAGTAACATTCTACAAGAAAAGGATTTATCTATCCAAAGAGCAGTTAGTCACTTGAAAGGAACAGAATAGTATTTAATCAGTGCTAGAAGTGATTTATAATTCAAGAGAACTCTGGTTAATGCTCGTGAAGTAGCAGATTTTTTTTTTTTTTTTTTTTTAAGAGGAGGTCCGCAGTTGAAATAACAAGTCAATGTTTTGACTATGAATCAATAGATGAATCTGCAAATGTAGCTGACCGCGCGGAAAACTTTATTTTGCTGTTTTATATACGGCTATGAATTCAATCAAAGAAAGATTTTCTAAGTTAAATTAATGTGTTATCTACGGAATTTTGTACAACATTCATGATCTTAGAAACAAAAACGCAGCAGAGATCAAACTGTAAAAGGCCTTAACAGTTGAAAATAAATAAGAACATGTGAACGAATGTGATATTGACGCTTTAGGATTGTGTTCTGAGCTCAGAGGAATTTCTCATCGTCTTATTAACTCAGTATCAACCCCTAAAGAAATCCTAAGCTACATTTACCACCATGGTCATGAAATGGATTTCATAACAAATGTGTAGCTCTTCGTATTTTGCTCACATTGCCGGTGTCCATGACTAGTGCAAAACATTTTTTTTTTTTTTTTAAATTAAAACTTATTAAAACATATTTTTCAAATTAAAACTTACCAAAACATATTTTCCTTTTACAATGTGCCAGGAAAAAACAGTAAGTCTAGCCACTATTTCCATTGACATTGAGTTAGCAAGACAAATAGACCCTAATGTCCTACTAAAAGAGTTTGCAAGTATGGAAGCATGGAGAGTATAGAAAGAGGCATTGTAAGTTTAATTATATTTAATGCTTAAACAAATAGTAACAATATTGATGATGTGGTGAAAATGTCAGGGATGACAAGGCTTCACGTTGGTTTGGGTTTCGGGGAGATTATGGGGGCGTACGCATGATTTTTGCCTAGGGTATAAAATATCCTAGAGCCGCCCCTGCCTGTACGTAGGTGACGATAAGATACGAAAGGTCCAGAAACGCAACATCTTGAGTTCAATTGCTGCACTATGTATCACACGCATGTCCAGCGCAAACCCCTGGAGCTGGAGAAGCGAAATGTAGTATTTACGTTTATTGTCAATAGTAGATACCCACAAAAGTCAAAGACGTATAATCTGTAATCCAATATGGCTGGCACCGTGAAAAATGAGTCTTATATAAATGCTGACAATTATGTTGCATCTTCAATTCATTCGACCCGCTGAAATAAATAGATCTACGAATGATCAGACTGAAGTACAAAAGTTCTTGCCACCAGGCGGCAGCTCTAACCGCCGCGGCAGACGATTGCAAGCATCATAGAACGGAGACTACTATTGATTTTTCATTTATTTACCATTTCGATTATTTCTTCTTTCTTTTTAATTCTCACTTTCATTTTCTATCCTGTTTCCATCATGCATAAATTAGTTCGTCATTGTGAACTCGCCTTCTTTCGTTTCACAGCAGCTTTCAAGGGATGCTCTACCTAACCCCCATTGACTTTGAAACTATTGACTTGGACCCCACCTGGAACCCTGCGAGGCCCTGGGACAAGATGATTTTACTTTAAATCGTTGTAGTTTGAAAATAATGCTACATGCACTTTCCTGTTCTCACATTTGTCACACCATTTCCAATTTATAGGAATGGACATGGACCAACCAATTAAGTTTTTGTTTACATTTTGTCCCGCCGCCATTTTGCATATGGTTGTCGTAGAGAGTTGAGACTTGCTCCATTTTCTTTCATTTCACAACAGCTTTCAAACGATGTGCTACTGAACTCCCTTTGTCATTTGAAATCTTTTAGTTGGACTCCATCTAGAATCCTGCTGGGGACCCTGGGACAAAGTTTTTAAACCCAAAATCTGTGCCCTTGAAAATGATGGGATACGTGTTCGTCGAGTTTTTCATTTACCGAACCGTTTCCGAACAAATGACCAGGTTCAAACTATTCTTCCAGCTAATAGCTTTTACATTATAAAATTTGTTCTAACTCACGATATCCCGACCGATGGCACGTATAGCTTTTGGGTTTGTCTAGTTGTAACATATCAAATGAAAACGCAATTGCTCGTTCGAATTTAGCAGAACCAGTTCGTGAACTTCCCTTGTAAGAATATTTCGATGTACCATCTTCCATCTCAACAATCTGTTGAAACCGGAAGTGATTGTTTTAACGTTGACCGCTATAGAGCAGAAATGATAATAGATAACAAAAATTAGTTTTCCGCAATTAATTAGGCATCCCAATAATACGCATATTCCATCTCCATTCTAATATCTGTACTAAAACCGGTTGATAGAAATCTACTACAACTTCAGGTTTATAAATTAGGTGAGAAAATGTTACGTCATAAATATAAATTTCTTCATGTGGTGTACAAACGACACATCTAGTTGTTCCTACTCTATACGCTCTCAGCGTCTTATATATATACAGAGTGTTAATGAACTATACCGACAAACTTTAAGGGGTGATTCCTCACATCAAAATAAGAAACAAAAGTTCATATGCACCTATGACGAAAAGTGCATAGTTTCAGAGCTACGTCTGTCCAAAATCACGAAAAGCCAAATTTCAAGAGGCCCTATTTCGAATTCGGGAATTCCGGTAATCGGTGGTTTTTATCAGCGTAAAGAAAGTCATGCATACGAAGTCCAAATATGCACATTTCATTAATGTTTAAGGGTATACAGAGTATTCCCTGCAGGGTGAACTTCCCAAACATGCCATCAACCGAATTTTGAGAAATGCTCTGACTTTATGGTAGGTTCAAAGTAGGCAAACAATAAAACTTGATAGCAATGAACACGGAATCCTTTGGCGCGATGTGGAAAGTGTTAATGATAGTCAGCAGCACGGTCTCTCGTACTCGGGAAAACGCATGCTGCGATGTTTCCTTTCACGCTTATTAATGAAGAAAACGTGAAATATACGATGACGAAATACATATCATCACATGTTATTCTGAAAACAAGGAAACATGGAGCTGCTGATTTCTAAGATTTCCGACTTTCCACCGAAGCACTGAATATCCATTATTGTCAAGGTTTACCTCCTGCCTACTTTGCACCCTACTTGAAAACAGGGTACATCTGAAAACTCTATTGAGAGCATATTGAGTAGTACACCCTGTAGAGAATACCCTGTTCACCTATTGAAAATTGTTGAAAATTGATTAATTATGCACTTTTGAATTATGTATGCATGACTTCCTTTACGCTGAAAAGAACCACTATCCACAACTTCTGGAGTTGATGAGTTGATTTTCAGTGTAACGTTCCTTTCAGCAGCTAGGCTATATGATACGGGACCTACTGATTAACGTGGAATCCGAACCACATGAGCTCCCGCCGGGAATCGAACCCTTGTCTCCCACTCCTGAAGCGCGTACGCTAACCGCTTAGCCACGAAGGAGCTCGTACAACTTCTGGAATTTTAAACGCTATTTCTTTATGACTCTGTTCTATGGTTATAAAACTTGAACGAAAAATCGTTTATTTGTACCACCTCTGGTTAGAACCTACTTTTGGGACTTAGAATCGTTGCAAAAAGAAAAAAAAATCTCGATTTTTTTTTATAGTTTTGGTCTACGAAAATCTGAAACTAGAACTACTAGTAAATTTAACTACTTCTGCTTATAGTGTTCTGGGTTGTGATTATATATATGTATGTATGTATGTATATATATACAGTGGCGGATCCATAATATGACCAAGGGAGGGAGCTGCGTAGTTTGCAGTTTTATCCAGTGTAAAGCAGGATTGAAGCCCATTTTATTCAGTGTATACCTGAGCGTCAAGGGGGTGCTACAGCACCCCTATAGCCTATCTATCTATCTAATTATCTATATATCTATATCTATATCTATATCTATCTATCTATATATATATATATATATATATATATATATATATTTGGTCTAGGAATTAATTCGTGCGGGTGGACAAGAGATGGCGCAACGAACGGAGCGTCCCACAGTTCCGTGTATCCACACATGTGTTGCAAACCCCTGTCATCGCGTATCGTTCGTAGTATAGGGCAGTGGATTAAAGCGTCAACAACACCAGTTTGTAGTTAAGTGAACATGGCGCAATTTGTGCCTGATAAAGTGTTTTTGCGGGTTATCCTGCTGCATTACTTTAACATGCAGAAAAGTGTGACTGAAAGTCATCGTATTTTGGTGGAAGTGTATGGTGACCATGCTCTAGCTGAGCGAACGTGTCAGAAGTGGTTTGCACGGTTTAGAAGTGGTGATTTCGGCTTGGCAGACCAAGAGCGAGCTGGACAGCCAAAAAAATTTCAAGACGAAGAATTGACAGCATTGCTCGAGCAGGATTCGTGTCAAACGCAGGAACAACTTGCAGCAGCATTAGGCGTGAATCAAACAACAGTCTCCAAACGCTTGAAAGCCATGGGAATGATTCAAAAGATGTCACATTGGGTTCCACATGAATTGAAAGACAGAGACGTTGAAAGACGAAAAACCATTTGCGAATTGCTGCTTCAACGACAGAGCAGAAAGGGGTTTCTGCATCGAATTATTACGGGTGATGAGAAGTGGATCCATTACGAGAATCCTAAACGAAAAAAGGCCTAGGTGAAACCAGGTGAACCAGGTCCATCACAACCAAAACGAGATATTCACTGTGCAAAGGTTATGCTGTGCATATGGTGGGATATGAAAGGTGTGGTGTACTATGAGCTGCTGCAACCGGGTGAAACTATGAATGGAGAACGTTATCGACGACAATTAATGCGTTTGAAGCAAGCTCTGGCCAGAACACGACCAGAATGGGAGAACAGACATGATAAACTTATTGTTCAACATGATAACGCTCGCCCACATGTCGCAAAACCGGTCAAAACCTATTTAGAAAATGTCGGATGGGAAGTTTTACCCCACCCGCCGTATTCACCAGACGTTGCTCCTTCGGACTACTACTTGTTCGATTGCATGAACAACGATTTGATTGGACAGCGGTTTACTTCTTCAGAAGATATCGAAACATGGGTCTCTGACTGGATCGCTTCCAAGGATGAGGACTTCTTTCGCCACGGAATCCGTACATTGCCTGACAGATGGGCGAAAGTGGTGGCTAGCGATGGACAATATTTTTCTTAAGGTATTTATGTATTTTGTGTTTGTACTACAGCTTCAATGTGTGCGTACCAACCGCACGAATTAATTCCTAGACCAAATATATATATATATATATATATATATATATATATATATATATATATATATATGTATATATATATATATATATATATATATATATATATATATATATATATATATATATATATATATATATATATATATCAGACGCTTTATCTATTGCAAGAATCGTTTGCCACTAATCAATTATCATTACTGTTTTATGGCGATAAATCTTGAAATCAAAAATATTTATCTTAAACTGCTTCTGGTTTGAAAATAGGGTTTGTGGGAAGAGGTATAACATATTCCACCAAGTTGAAACTATTGTAAAGAGAATTCATCTCGATATATCTTGCCGTTTTTGCTCCATAGAAATCAATACTGAAACCGGACGTAGTAGTAAATTTGAACCACCTCCCCTTTTGATATAGTGTTGTGGATTGTCGTGATATGTTGTCTTAAGATGCTGAATTGTTCTTAAAAGAAATAAATTATCTCTATCTGTTACCGTTTCCTTTCTATGGCGATGAAAGTATGAAACCAGAACTGATTAATTTGAACCACCTCAGGTTTGAACAGAGAGTTAATGGAGGAGAGGGAAACTTTTTTTTGAGTACTGCAGGTGTGATCCATGGTGTCGTTTTCTGTCGAGGTAAAACCATCACTGGATGGTTATAATGATGAACAAAATGAAATGCAGGCAAAAACTTTTCCGCAAGCGTCCATCAATGGTCAACGATGATTCAATAGTAGAGCGCTTAACTCTGGTGAGTGAGGTCTGTGGTTCGATTACAGGTCAAGTAAGTTTTCTGGTGAACAACATCCTGTCCGTGGAATTTTTCGGGGTTGCTCCCATTTGATCTCACATTTTCATTTTACAAATTCTTCCATCATCATTCACTTGCCTTAATCATGAATGTACTTTACTCTAAAAGGGTGTAGGACGTTAAACTGAAAGATTTCATATCATTTCCAAGAATGCTGTATTATTGGTATGGTTAGATCCCAACTAAATACGATGCTGAACTGGCAACTTTTTTTTTTATTTAATTTAACATAGGGGCCTTACCAGCATGGAGCCGAAATGGTTGATGCGATAGGATAAATTTTGCCATTTTAAATATAATACAATTTATTTCCAACAATTTAACTATCTTTCCGTTTTTTTTTTTTTTTTCGTATCTTTACTAATAATGAAGTTGGTCTGTGTAAATATATTGGATTTCCCCCATATTTTCTTTAGTACACGATTCGAAGAAGATTTAAGATTTAGTAACAGTTTTATTTTTTTCTTCCATCTTAATTTTTGTGAATAACGAAAAGCAGTCATAGCTAGAAAACTGACCAGGAACGGATATGAATGTGTCATCCAGACATCCGAATCACACCTAGTCCATTCGATAAACATAACAAAGATATGTTTATGCACAGAAAATTAGACGCCATGGACAACGGAGTAAGTCCCTGCGGCCCAATAACCCTGTTAATATAAAGAAAATCGTAGACTCGCAGTGAAATAGCTATTACATCAACACTGTCCAAAGTCCAAAGTATGGGAGGGGTTTGTGGAGGGGATTTTCCCGATATCTCCCAATTTTACCTGTTTAAGTACGATATGGACCCCAATAAATAGCACCTCTGGAAAACTTGTTTCTTGTTGAAGAAAATGAACTATAAACCATGACTTTCCAATGAACGGTGTTGATGCAATAGCTATTTCAATACGAGTCTACGATTTTTTTTATATATTAACAGGGTTAATGGGCCGCAGGGACTTACTCCGTTGTCCATGGCACCTAATTTTTTGTGCATGAACATATCTTTGTTATGTTTATCGAATGAACTAGGTTTGATTCGGATGTCCGGATGACACGTTCATGTCCGTTTCTTGTGAGACAGACAGTATGCATTACAAAATTCTGGTAATACAACAAAATCCAGCAGATGATTCCTCATTTTCCATTCACTGCAATTTTATGTAACTTCTGTAACCATGTGTAAATAATTTGTTCAGTAATAATTATATAAGTCAAAACTTCCCTTTACCTTGCATCTTCTTCAATCTTTACACGTGCGTACCTTGGATATTTTCCGCATTTTCAACGGCCATCTTCCTTCTTCTTTGGTGGTATATAAATTATAGAACCCGGAAGATGAGGAGGAGCGAGTGTGAGCGAATGTGGGCAACAACAAGAAAATTTTCACGAAGAGAGGGAATTAATTTCATTTTTCACTCCAATTTTAAGCAAAAGTCAAACATGGAAACAGCCAGTCAAAGAGCAGGAGCATAGGTGCGGTTAGGGATGCACATGAAACGAGTCGAGACAGGATTTTTCTGACAAAATTCGAGTCGAGGCACGGCTCTTCCAATAGAGAAATATACATTTTTCGAGTCGAGACATCATTTTTACAGCATATTTTCGAGACGAGACAGCCACAAATCTCGTCTCGTGCACATCTCTAGGTGCGGTGCACAAATCCAAAATCCGAAACGCCCAAACGATATTACCTTTTTCTTCTCAAACCAACATTTCGATTTTCTTTTTTTTTAATAATTGTTCTTACTTAGTTCAACCTCCACCCGCATTAGACATGAGACAACAACGCTCCTCGTCATCCCAGTATCCTCACGAATCTACCTGAGAGCTGCAATTCCCAT